>NW_013531704.1:7017565-7081978 GCF_000836235.2 Papilio xuthus
TCACTGGTTGCCTTGAAGAGGCATTTACAGCTTCACTGGGCTTGAGTTAGCCGAGCACAGATGGCGCTTAGCCTGAACCTCGTTTAATAGTAACAAGACTCGAGGGCTCCCTCAGGAGCCTCGGATCGGGCTGTTGCTTTGTTATTGTTACTGGATTGGTGAGATTTTTCCGAACAGACACTTTTATATGTCAATAATTTTACATATCTCGGAATCACTGCTTTATTCCTAATATCAGTTTTGTTCACACATTCAAATATGTAAATTCAATCTTATTTGAATATATGACAAGTTTTGTGAATGTGATTTTGTTATATAAGTTATGTCAAGTAATAATGTTATCCAGCTTTTACTTTTCTCTTTACTTAAGTTATATATAACAGTATTTCTTGAATTGAGATTTATGTAACTTATAGTGAGATTTTGTTACATCTGTTTATATTATACTAGCTGTCACATCTGGCTCCGCGCGGAATAAAAACAAATCAAAAAGTACCCTATGTGTTCTTCCGATTATGTTCTACATCTATACGAAATTTCAGCGACATCCATTCTTTCATTCTTGAGATAATTTTTAACAAACATCTATTCACATTTATAATATTAGTATAATATAATAAAAGTGTTTTTTTCTTTATAATAAACGTCAATGTACTAAAGTTACAAATTTATCTGACATACATGAGTCATACATACAATATAAAATGGTCTTCAACATTAGTTGCGTAATATAATTCTTGTGCAATCAAAGATGCGTCAGTTACATGAAAGATAAAATTACCCCCTTTCTCGGTCTTTTATCAGACGACGTAATAGCGTCCATTTTTTTTTTGTTGTAGAAAGAAAATAAATTTCATTAGTGCACTGAAACATAATTGTTTTCTTTTTCAAAGAGAAAAAAAATGTGAAAATATATTGTTAAGCTACTATTAATTTAATATGTTTTATTTTGATTTTATTATTTAAACTTTCGTGAGACATTATAATGAACTAAACGGTTACAGTCGCGTATTTTTACCTGTCACCCCTACCCTGATCAAAGGCCCCCGATGGGTCCGAAACTAATCGGTGCCAAATACCAAAGAAATACGTGAGTTTGTATCCATTAATCTCACTAATATTATTATAAATGCGAATGTTTAGATGTATGGATGGATCGATGGATGTTAGAAGGTATCTCCGGCATGGCTCAACGGATCTTCATGAAATTTGGCACAGATGTAGAATGCAGTCTGGAAAAAATCATAGGTTACTTAAAAAGTTTTTTTTTTAATTCCGCTTGGAGGTATTATAGTTTAGTATGATCTTATTTTAAAATATACTCGTACGTTTAAAAAAAAACTTGTTCCATTTCAAGAATTCGTTTTAATTAACAACTGGCCAGTGACTTAATTATTAAATGAATAGTCAACCTCGTTTTAAAGCGATCTCGATACCATTTTTGTGGATTCTTAAGCGGATTGAAACGGGAAACCTCAGAAGGATAGATTATATGTAGTTGTTTTCAACTTAGTATAAATTATTTCCACATTTTAAATGGACTGTTTGAAGTATGTTTACTACTAATTGTCGGCCGCGACTCCATCTGCCCGGAATTAAAAAAAAAACTTAATAAATAGCTTATGTGTTCTTCCAGACTATATGTATGCCAAATTTCATCGAGATCCGTTCAGCCGTTTTGTATATATACCTTTGAACAAACATCCATCCAAACATTCGCATTTATAATATTAGTAAGATTGTTTCTTTGACATATTTCTGGTGCCTGTAATAAAAGTATGGAATACTAGTTCAAACACAAAAATCGATATAAATTTAAGTCCTTCACTGCTAAGGTCAATCGAATATTAAGTAAATTCCATCAATCAAGTGAACAAAGCTTTTCGTTGAAAAACAAGTTATTTTATACTTGACGTATTAACGATCGATGGTGACCCTGTAATCCGAATATAGCTGATGTCCTTTCCTAATTACCTGCTAGGGTTGTCAACTCTTCCAATTTGACTCGATTTCTTTTTGTATTTAGTATTCGGGTTATGTGTCTTTGGGTCGAAATGAGTGACACTAGTCAGTTGTTTTTTAGAGGTCATTTTTGGTACCAGTATTCGTCTACGTTTATTAAAAGTTGACAGCCCTATAAGGTGGGCGTGGCATTACAATATTGATTTCGCAGCTATTATTGGAATGGCTTACGTATGCTTGACTTCAGATAATTTTTATGAAATTATATTTTTTAACTTATGTCAAATATATTATATCTGTTTTATAAAAGACTAGCTGTCGCCCGCGACTCTGCCTCGCAGAGTTAAAAAAATAACAGCTGTTTTCTTCCAGACTGTTATATATGTATGGTAAATTTAATTCGAGATCCGTTCAGCCGTTGATTAATATTAGTAAGATAATGAGGGGGATAAAGATAGGTTTTTTGTATAGGGGTTTTGTTCTCAATGTTTAATAAATTAATTTAATATACCTTTTTATTGTGATAGCACAAAGTAAGGGTATAAATCAGATTGAAAATGAGTTAATTAATTTCTTCATAAAGCCTAAGGGGTATAAGCGACAATCGTGGTTTAAATGATTGGTGTACCCACGTAGTTATTGAGGGAAACATTGAAAGAAAAAAAGTATTGTTAATATTAAATAGCAAATCCAAACATGATTATTTTTCACACGCTTAGAACCTTGAATAACGTAATTATCACGTCCGGTTATCTTATTTTATTTGTATCCTTAAGATGATAGGATTAAAGTTCAATTTTCTTTGCCTTTGTAATACATTTCAATATTGCACTGTTGTTTTGAAAACATTGCGCATGTGTGAAACTGTGACTCATAGTGCGTAGGCTAATATCGACTTTATTTGCCCTTGTTAAAAGGACTGAATTGCCATGCGCAGATCACGTTGCGATTTTCATATCTCCACAGAGTATACAAAGATTTATTTCATTGTATTCTTGTCTGACGCATTTAAAGGACTCCCCCGTTTGTAAACTTTTTCTGGACGCCATTTTGTAATTGTTGTTACTGGCCAGTATTTTTTTTAATGTTTGGGTGATTAATAATTTTCTTTTTAATTCCTCTTAACGTTTCATTTTACAAGAAAGTTTAAAATATCAGTGTTTTTTATTGCAATTATAATAAATAATTAAGTAAAGATTTATTAGTGTGGTGGATTCAAGGATGGCAGAAAACAAAGGTTTCTAAATTACGTTTTTTTTTATAATTATTTTTACTTTAGCTTTACAATTTACTTTGAAGCAATACTAAGTTATGTACAGACATACAGCACAATGCAATTTTATATATCGATTTTGATGAAATTAAATACGTGAAGTATTTAATATCATTTGATATGACATTGAAACTCGAAGCAACTATCTTGTATGGTTTTTAATGTTGTATTTCTAGGAATTGAGAAGTGAACACTTATATTACTTTGAAATTACAGTAATATTCAAGATTAATCATCTCAGAGTCTAATGTTCACTTAGTGCTAGACCCGAATTATATTTTGTATCACGTAATAATTACATAAGTCCAGCACATCTAATTGTTAATTTCACTTTTCATCGATGTTTCTCACCTAAGCTTGTGTGTACAGATTTGTATTAAGAGCTATAAAATGTTGCTAAACGTATTATGATAGAAATAAACTCAAGAATAAAATTATAATTCAAGGTCAAATTTGAGCGACATTTTACAACTCCCAACATGCATGCTTTTTTGTCAACTAGTTGGAATAATATGTGACAATAAAATTATTATTTACCAGATCAATCAGCGCAAGGTGGATATCCCCAGGGAGGATATCCGCAAGGTGGTTACCCACAAGGGGGCTACCCGCAAGGTGGCTACCCGCAAGGAGGTTATCCCCCACCAGGAGGTTATCCCCCGGGCGGGTATCCGCCTCAAGCCGGCTACCCGGCGCAGCCTGGCTTCCAACCCGGTTATGGAGGTGCCGGATTTGGTGAGGTTAGTATATCTATGACTTCTATGTCTGTGGTGGCTCACAAAGAGTTCCAAGTCCTCTGGGATACAAGGCAAGGGTGCACGATGTAAGAAATAAATACGAGTTTGGCAATATTATGGTCGTTTAGTAGTAGGGTTGAACAATAAAATTTTGAAAGAGGTTACGATGCAATAGTGTGTGAATATTTGAGTCTAGAGAATATGCGCATGTCAATATTACTTAGGTTGGTTTAAATTGGTTGTAACGTTGTTGTACTACTTCTTTGACAATTTGGCTTTCATAAATCTATAGAGCTTTGATTTTGTCAATAAAAATTCACGTCTAATTATGTTATTTTTTATGAAATTACTGCATAAGTGAATCTAACAGCCCAGTAGAAAATTGCATCATGTTTGAAAGGTTCTTTGTGGTATTTAAGCTATGTTTTAGTAACAAATGTTTTCTATTCTGTTCAGTTTTGAAAAGAAATTGTTTAACTTATTAGTTTTTACGTGAAATGTAAATGGTTAAAATAATACAGTTTTGTTATTGGAACAAGAAATCGATAATGAGAAAGAGGATATGCGTAAGAGTGACAAATATGACAATTGATTTATGGTAGAGTACATACATGGGGGAAAAGGACAGGTTGATTATTTGAACAAGATATAAAAAAAATTATTAATGTTTCCAGCCGGCCGGATATCCGGGTCCGGGTCAGGGCAGTCTGGGCGAAGATGGTGACGTCAAAGGCTTCGATTTCAATGAGCAGAGCATACGCAAGGCTTTCATACGGAAGGTAAGATGAATTTGCTTTCTTTTTTATTTATTAAGGTGGAAATTTGCTTGGTGCTAGTATTAAAAAAATGTAAGGAGTCAACCCTAAGTTAGGGGTGACTAAGCCATAGTCGACCACAGCCCAGTGCGGATTGACTTATATATCTTTGAATTTCTCCTATTAGATATGTGTAGCATCACGTTTTCCTTCACCGTAAGAAGGTCGGATAAATGTACATATGGACGGGATTCGAACCCAGCAGCTGCAAATTACAAGTCAAGTAACCCCTGAGCCATCGAAACTCTAAATGTTTATTATTCCTTTTGGTGACTTCCAAGTAATGCAATGTTTTTATTCACATGTTTCAGGTGTATTCAATCCTGATGTGTCAGCTGCTGGTGACGCTGGGCTTCATCACGCTCTTCGTGTTCCACAAGCCCACGCAGATGTGGGTGCAGAGGAACACCTTCATGTTGTAAGTACCTACTCACTTGTATTACTTCTTACGAATATTATACTTGAGATTGTATGGATGGATGGATGTTTGTTACAAGGTATCTCCAGAATGGCTGTATGGATCTTGCTGAAATAGATGTAGAATATAATCTGAAAGAACACAGAGGGGTATTAACTAAATAAGTTTTTTTTTAAATTTCATGCGGACGGAGTCGCGTGTTACAGCTAGTAATATATATGCGAATATTTAGATGGATGTATGGATGTTTTTTATCAGGCATCTCCAGAACGGCTGTTCCGATTTTGACGGGACTTTGACTGAAGGTTAACTGACGCGGGCATGTTATAGGTTACTTTTTAAGGTTCTGTTCTGACGAAGTCTGATGGCCGCTAGTATTGAAAATAGGGGTATGACAGAGGTGTGCCAGAAGTATACCTTATAGTGTTTAGTTGATCAATGCTGATGACGTGATAATAATAATAAGGTGGAGACAAAATAATTAATAAAAAAGTTTTTTTATTAAGATCCATATCGTTATTTTAAATTTAGGATTAGTAAGGTTTAAAAAAGTGTGTTGAGACAGACGGATAACAAATTGATCCTTAAAGGGTTCCGTTTTTTTCCTTCCGCAGTACGGAACTCTAAAAATGTTATTAGAAGCAATTAAAAAGAATAAAATGATATTTTCCAGCTGGATAGCTTTCGCGGTGGTGTTCATCTGTCTGATAGTAATGTCGTGCTGCGGCAACGTGCGCCGGCAGGCTCCCATGAACTTCATCTTCCTCGGCATCTTCACCGTCGCTGAGAGCTTCCTGCTCGGAGTCACCAGCAGCATGTACGATGGCACTGCGGTATGACACCACCACAACACCCCCCAAACACCCCCGTTATATATTATTAGTTTGATCTCATCACCGCTACAAATCGTTACTTTCAAGGTCATAATGGCGTAAATCAATTAGGCACAAAATATCTTAAAGTTACTGCATTTATAAAGGTCATTAATGGCTGAATAATGAAATTAAACAGGGAATGTATAGGAAGGGGAAATCTTTCAGTGTTTCCTCAGTGTTAGGGTAGGGAGACATGGGGTGACCGCCCAGGGCGCTGGATATCATAGGGCACTGCAGGCGTCAGAGTTAGATATAAAGAGGCGCTTGGAACCACCTAATACCCTAACTATGGTCATTTTCTTCCGAAATCTAAAAAAGCGCCATAAAAATGACACCCAGGCCAGAAATGTTAAATCCGGCCCTGTCTATAAACAGTAGTCGCTTTTTCGGCGAATTTAAGTGACCGTTATCTACTATCTTACTAAGATTATAAATTCAAATGTATGGATGAATGTATAGATGGATGGATGTTAGAAGTAATCAGAACGACTTAACGAACACATAGGCTGCTTGTTTTAATTCCGCGCAGACGATGTCACTTGCGACAGGTAGTGAATGGTACATTGGTTGTGTCACCAGGTGATGATGGCGGTGGGCATCACGGCGGTGATCTGCCTGACGCTGACGCTGTTCGCGATGCAGACTAAATACGACTTCACCGCTATGGGGGGCATCCTGCTCTGTGCCACTGTTGTACTTCTCTTGTTCGGTAAGTTATTGACCGCTGAGGAGAAAAATACCAAAAAAAATGAGATTAAAAAAATCTAGAATGAAGCAAAAATCACTTAAACAGATAATATGTATGACAATAATATTTCAGGTCTGATAGCGATGTTCCTGCCGGGCAACCGCATCGTAACGCTGGTGTACGCCTCACTGGGCGCCCTGCTGTTCTCCATCTACCTGGTGTACGACACGCAGCTGATGATGGGCGGCTCCCACAAGTACAGCATCTCCCCCGAGGAGTACGTGTTCGCGGCGCTCAACCTCTACCTCGACGTCATCAATATCTTCATATATATATTGACTATTATTGGAGCCAGTCGGGATTAAATTATCGTATGTATTCTCTTGCGTCATATTTTTAACCTTCAAAAAGAAGGAGGTTCTCAATCCGTCTGTTTTTTTTTTGTTCTTGTTGTCCGATTTTCATAATTATTTCTTTATTCAAAGGGTGTTGCGTTTCATTATTTGATGTAATTTCTTGTGATTTTTTTTTAAATTTCTTACAAAATTTCGTTATCACAGTACATTTCTATAGTACTTTTCTAATAATAATGTGTATGAGTGATTTCGATCTGTCATAATTGCTTTAAAAGAACAGATTTTTAAAAAAAAAAGTTAAAAAATCTTTTTTTTTTTATTCCAAAAGCTTCATATGTACAAAACGTTTACTTGAGATATGGAATAATGAAAATAACACTGTTTACTAATTTCAAAACATGTAACAATTATTGTTTTTTAATATTTCCAGATGTAAAGCTACCAAAGGCGTCAACACGCAGACTGTCAAAGAACAGCTCAGCTTTTTTAATGTTTTTTTTTTATTTATATAATTAACTCCACTTTTAATGTCATTGTGGTCGTACATTAGCAGTATTTTATTTGTGGTAAATATGTACTGAGAGCATTTTTAAATATATATATATATATAAAACATATATGACTAGTCAACATCAAAAACCTACTTAAAAAAATATAAAAAAATCCTAATATTAACACACTATTATTAATAAAAAGATAAAATAAACGACAATAATATTTGAACTACGTATTTAAATAAATTAGGCCATAGTCAACCACGCTGGCCAAGTGCGGGTTGACTTCACACATATCTTTGAATTTCTTCTCAGATATGTGCAGCATCACGATAAGAACGTCAGACTATGGCCTAATCATCCTTAACACGTTAGCTGGCAGAAAGATTTTAAGAAAAACGAAAAAAAAATAATTATGTCCAAAACCATTTGAATGGGGCCTTGCGGGTCACGTTGTATACAACAATTCGATTAAAAAGCCACAGTGAAGTGTTGAATGGAAGTATGGCTTGTCGGACACATAGTCCGACATGGCAGCTAACGTGTTAACTTAGGGTAGGCTCCGAGACCCTCAGTGGGGATGTATAGTGAGCTGATGATGATGATTAATAAGATTGCTTATGTATTTACCTTTTATCTATACTAAAATTATAGCTGCTCGTTATATATCAATTATAGCTCTTTTTTTTAATTAAATATAATATGTTGTAAACAGTGTTACAACCACAATGAATAGTATTATTTGTTAAACGTAACACTTTAAATGATATTAAGAATCTTACGTAATATTTAGACAAATATATTTATATATTTATAAAAACAAATAAAACCTCATTACATACAATTCATACATACATACAAAGTTTATTCAGTGTAAATATTATACACATTATCTGATTCGGTTAAAGTTGAATTAACTTAAGATGGCACACTAGCGCCCTCCTGGAAATGTCAAAAATGTGTCCTATACTTGTTATATGGTAGTTATCGTTTTTTTTCTTGTAGTTTTATATGCTAAAATTGGTTTTATATATATTATAAGTGTCTCTAACCGGGTCAGATATGTTTTTCGGATTATATTTTGCTTTATCTTTGTCAAAAAATGTCAAAGACAATGTTGCCATGTTTTGTCTTACATTCCAAAGCAATAAGATTTTATTTCTAAATTTATAAAAAAATAGCTTTCTATATTAAATCCTATGCTTTATTGTCTGTCTAATATATAACTTAGTATAGATTTAAATAAGTATGTTATATTAAATATAATTTGTGGTCCTTCGGGTCGTTAATGTTTTTTTTTTCTTGAATAAATTCTGTGATAGATGGACATCTGAATGTTGTTTTATTTCATATAAACTCTTCAATGAATCAGTTCTGTTTTTTCACAAATTAAAAAAAAACAAAGACCTAAATATTAGGTCATCGTTCTAATATTATAAATGAGAAAGTTAAGAGGATAGATGTTTGTTAGAAGATATCTCCAGAACGGTTCGACGGATCATGATTGAATTTGGCTATGTAGAACATAAGTCTAGAAGAACAATATACCTATTGTACAGGGGTTTAAATAAAAAACCCTTGTTTGAAGAAAAATGTGTTAATATTGTTGAACACGAATAACAAAAAGACATAGAAAACTGTTCTGACATTACTAAATTCAAAAGTTTAAATTTCTTCTTTTTTCTTAGTTTTAATGGCTGCTGAAGTGTAAAAACTCCTTGAACACCTATTAAGTTTTTTTTAATAACACGCAGACGGACTCGCAGGCGACAGCTTGTAAGTCATGATTTTGCTTTTTAGTAGAAAAATACTACCATAAAATCGCTACATATCGGCCATCTTGTACACTAATTCGATATGAAGGGGTCTTGGATCTCAGGGTTCACTTTTACTACATTTGACTTATTAATGTCCGACGTTAGTAATATGTTCAAATTGTCATCACAAAGGAAGTACGGGCGAATAGTAGAAGTGCGAATCGTTTTGCCAACATACAGCGCCGTGTTCAGACGTCATCAACGGGTTCTCGCCGCGGAAACATTTCCGATTTTAACAACCTTTAAACTGTCTAATCCAAATAATCTTAAACTCTAACTCAATATCTCTATCAAATATTTTGATATATGATAAACCTAATTGGCTCTTGACTTAATTCCGAGGTCATAGAGTTAAGTAGCCATGAGTAACCGTGTGTTTCTAAGACCAAATTCCCCGTTTAAAACATATCGTTATATCTGTTATGTCAAATACAATGACAAGAAGGAAGATATTAAGTTTTATTTAGTCATATTAGTCTCAGAACCCAACAAAAACCCATCTAAAATTGATGACTTGCAAATCAGGTCATTGGTGAGCACCACCACATGTGAGAAGCTAATTAGTGAACCGGCTCGCAGTTCAATTCAAATTGTACCTGCATAGAGTTATGATTTTTTTTGTTATTTAGCAGAATTATGATTTGGGGTTTAGAGCTGTTAACTGCGAGTCAATCTTGCGGCTCTTCGAGCTAAAGTACATCGTTATAAGCTATGAGCTGCCAATTTATTTCTTGAGACAACTCAACGGTTCAAATCTATGTGATGGGATCTTTTGAATCATTTTGAGGCTGATTTACTTAGTCTAGAGTTAAATAGTTAAATTATCTTTTAGTGTGTAAGATAGTTACTGCATTTGCTAGTGAGTAATACATTTTTATCGCTAAATTGTTAAAATCAACGTATTTATCGATCTCATTGGCCTTTGCTAAGCTTATCATAGTTTACTTGTGACTGCGTATCAGTGATAACGTGTTCCTAACAAAAATGTCTCAGGTATATTGAAATTATTTCTATTAAATATTTTCATCGCAAATATTTATAGAGATTTATAAAGTAAATTAGAATGTTGTTAATAAAGTTGTATTTAGTGTAGTTTGTAGTATACAGTTTATCTCTATCGACAAACGTGTGATAGATTATGGTTACATCTCGCCAGCGACTCCGTCCGCGCGGAATTATAAAAAACTTATTTAGTATCCTATGCCAAAATTCAGCCAGATCTATGCAACCGTTCAGGTCTTTTAAACAAACATCCATCCCAACATTTGCATTTATAATATTAGTAAGATTTGTTCTAGTCTGTCTGTCTAGTTTATCGAGAATTTTATGAATCATCCATTGATAATTTTCTTGAGTCGTATGTTGGTCTGGTTATTGATTGCCAAAAGAATTGTTCTGCGTTCCTGGATATTATGGAACGTGATTATCAGATTACAAATAGAATTAAATAATACTGCTAGTATGATTATAAGTCTTTATTAAGTATTTTTGCCCAATGGTATCGTTATTTCAATTGCTCTTTCAAATCCTGGCTTTCCGCTATATTAGTGACCTAAACATACCATGGAGCTAATTTGAAATGGTTTAAAATGTTACTATTTTATTCACAATACTTAAGTATCTAATATTACTGCAATCTAATAAAATCTTATTCACAAATAAGTGACGAATGTCGAGTTAAAGGTCGATTTAAACGAATGAAAATTATGACAAACCACAATTAGAAGATTTTTTTCTTATTTTAGCCAATGGGGTATGTTCCTCCACAGAGCTTCGGAGAAGATGGCCACATGCAGGGCTTCGACTTCACTGAAAAGAGTATACGAAGAGGTTTTATACGAAAGGTGAGCCTTTAATGCAATCCAACGAGCTTTTAAAACTAAAAGACAAGTAGACAGTAGCGCAAAAAGCGAGGCATAATGTAAACCAGGTATTAGCATGAATTCATCATCAGCTCACTATACGTCCCCACTGAAGACTAGGAGCCTACCCTAAGTTAGAGGTGAGATATGTGCAGGTTGCAACATGATACTTTCCTTCACCATAAAACGCATTGTTACATGGCGGAATTGAACCCAAAGCCTGCAGATTATAAATAAAGTTCTGCAACCCCTGAGCCACTGACTCATACCATGGATTACGATTAACATAACACAGTCATTCCCCAAATCGTATCTGAAAAAACTAAGATACAATTTTTGTATGGATGTTGGATTGCAGAATAAGTGTTTTATTGTTTTTTCAAGGTATACTCCATTCTTATGTGCCAGCTGTTGATCACGATGGGCTTCATAGCTTTATTCCTCTTCCACGAACCTACGAAACGATGGGTAGCGCAAAACAATTATTTATTGTAAGTAACATAACTGATTTACCTTTGGAACCTGTAAAATATATCGTTATCCCTGTCTGTCATCTTTAAAAAAACAGAGATATCAATATGTTTTAAACGGCGATTTCGGTGTCAGAAAGTCACGGTTACAAATTTGAACATTTGTAATATTGAACTCGTTAGATCTAACATTAATCAATATTTTAACTATTGCAAAATAAATTTAATAGACAGATCTATCCATCAACTATGTATGTATTCTTTGGCGCGAATGGCGCGTTTTTGTTACCAAGTCAAATGTCAGATTAATTAGTGAGGGGACATAAACGTTGACATTTATATAAAGCTAGTGTTGCGCCGCTACACCGGCGGAGAGTCGGATTTTCTTCGTTTCGTTTCGTTCGTAAAAGTTAGGTTAGTATTATGTTATTTTATTGCAAAGGGATTATGGTACAGTAATAATATTTGTCTTTTTCAGATGGGTGGCTATAGCGGTACTATTCGCGTGTATAATTGCTATGGCTTGCTGTCCGGACATACGACGCACCGCGCCAACCAACTTTATATTTCTGTTCGTCTTTACACTGGCGCAGAGCTTCATGCTTGGCGTGGTTACCAGCATCTACAGCGTCTCTGAAGTAAGTTACACTGGTAGAATAGCCACGATCACACAGAGGGCAAGCGTCTAGAATTAGTAACAGAATTCCGACGTGATGACTAGGTGTCGGAGGCCAACTCTAATCTTCTTTTCAAACTTTTCTTAACAGGGTAGTAAATTTGGTGTGTTGTGGAAATACACGAAGGGTAGTATCCTCTCTCTGTATTACCTACTGTGTCACTAAAGATCAGTAACGCATCTACCACCTTTCAATTTTGCTATTTTAGCGCAATCAGGCCGATCTAAAAGCAAAAGTTGGAGTCAAATATCCAAGGAATGAAACAAATATATCTGTAGATCTAACAATATGTTTCTGAGTCCAAAATCCCCGTTTAAAACATATTATCATTCCTGTCATTATCTTTGACATGTTTGAGACATCAATATGTTTTAAACGGGGATTTTGAAGCTATGATGACGCAATAGCAGGCTAGTACATTGCATTCCTTTTTCAGGTGATGATGGCTGTCGGTATAACCGCTGGAGTATGCTTGGCTCTGACTCTGTTCGCCTTCCAGACGAAGTGGGACTTCACCATGATGGGAGGGGCGCTAGTAGCCGCTTCAATGATTCTGCTTCTCTTTGGTATGATAAATTACTAAATTACTATCTTTGTACTCTTCTCTATAAGTAATTTCGGTCAGCCGTTATATTTGAATACATTGTCTTCACACATTTCATTCATGCTCTCTTCAGTCTTCCTCTTTCTTTGTATTCGTTACTTCTATTACTTTCGCTACGTGCAGCCCGTGCCCTAAGAAAAGGGCGCATGTGCGCAACCGCCCAGGGCGTCGGACAGAAAGGGGCGCCAATGGTCGGCAAATAACACAGGCTCACCCTTCATTGTTCAGTCTCTCCCACTCTCCTGCCCCCAAGACATGATAAAAAAGGGCGTTGTAGCAATCAAGCCGTTACTTTTTGACTGTCAACAAATAGTTGGACTAGACTGTAACATATCAAACTTTTTTATTGCAATGAACCTTTTTAGATAGTAACTATTAAACAGATCTGAACTTTTTATTTCCAGGACTGATCGCGATCTTCCTACCAAGAAACAACATACTGACGTTGGTTTACGCATCGGCGGGGGCACTGCTGTTCTCCCTCTATCTTGTCTATGACACACAACTTATGATGGGAGGCAAACATAAATACAGCTTGTCCCCTGAAGAATATATCTTCGCAGCTCTTAACCTTTACTTAGACATCGTCAACATATTCTTGTTTATTCTGACAATTATAGGCGCTTCTAAATAAATCTATAGTTTGTTCTAACTAAAAACTAAATGTTTGTCATCTAAAGGTACGCTTCAATTGGCCCGCGCTGGATACACCACACTCTCGGCCCTTAATTGCTTGTTGATAAATTCCGTCTTTAGATGCGACCAGCGCCGATATTGGACTCAGAATTATGTAAAATCATACAAAGCACACTAAAATCCGCTGCGGGCCGTGCGCGATGCGTCCGTCGCGGACTAATGGACGCGTACCCTAATAGTTAGGTCTAACTTATATGAACAGTGATGCATATTAAACTTTTGTGTAGTAAAACAAGGATATCTGGCCTGATAATGGAGGCGCTGCTGTCGCGGTACGTTGTGTCAGAAAATATGTAAAACCTACATGGTCACAGAAAATGGCATAACAGAAAAAAACAATACGTGACAAATACAGTAGGAAAAGGTTCTTGTGACACTTTTTTTTAATAATTTAGTTATACGCATAGGTCGTCAGGTCAGATATCTAGATCATGTTCTACGAGTACAATATTAAAGGTCCTATAAAAATAAAATACGTTTGTTCTTTAACAAACTATTAATTTTAGGTTGGAATGAACTACGAAATGTCAGTCACTTCAATAGTCAATAGCAATGCATCTCTTTCTCTCATTCCCTTTATTTTAATAGAGAGAGAGATGTATTTATAATAAGTGCTTTTTTATTTATAAAATACATCAACATTGTTATGTAGAATATATTTAACTTACAATTAATTAAACCTGTGATAAAATTGTTTCAAAATGTGTTTTTTTTTAATTAAAAAAAAAAACAAAAAAGTTTTTAAATTCGGAATCTGCTGCCCGGCTGAACGAAGAAATGTAACAAAGAGTTACGACACAGACATGACAAATCAATAAAATACAGACGGCAGTTGTGAAACATAAATGTAAAAGACAAAGTACATATAAACAAAATGCAATTAAAATATTCAAATATATTTTAAAAACTTGATTTAAATAATTTTTTTAAAGAAATTTAAATATTACTTATTATTTTTAGTCCGAAAGATTTATTTAGTCGATGACAACAAAAGATTTTACAAATTATTAAAAGTTTTTTTTTACCAGAAACCTAGTAGAGAAACGTTTAATATGGAATATTCATTCTATAATTTTTTATTCCTCTATACTTGAGCAGTGATTACCGGGTACTAGTTGTTTTATACTTACGTATATCCGTTCACAAAATAAATCAAAGATGAGCTTAAAGTTTACATTACCTGTAATTGATATCATAAAATCGTTACGCGAACATTTACGACGCAAGCGCTATCTAAATTTAGAAATGCCGCCCAAGACAAGTCATGCCTGCGCCGATCGATTAACGCAAACTGCCAAAAGGTTAAGGTAATTCCCAAATTTTTATCTTAATAGTTGCCAGGCAGAAAGATATCGGGTTAATTTTTAATTTATAAAAATTAAACCCGGTTAAAAGATAGTTAAAGCTTATCAAAAATAAAATTATTATTGAAAATATTGTACATGCGCGACTTTAAGGAAACTCAGTATCGACAGATTCCAAACGCCCACATAATTTTGATGTATAATAGTGCGAGATGAATATATCGGATGTCGCATTCTGACGCTGTTCATCTCAGCTTGTTGCTCCGGAATCGGAACAACGATTATTCGTTGGCTCTCTGCCATTTCGCCAGTTTATTTTGCTTTAGCCGGCTTGGAGTCCTGTGTTGTTAACAATAAAGTGCTGTTTTTATTATTTTAATTTGTGCTATTGTGTTTGAAAATCATAAAAGTGCACTTGTTAGTTGAATTATAAAACCGCACGTAAGTAAACATGCATAATATTTACAATATTAAAATTTCTTTTTTAGTCCAGCTTTCGTTACTACATAGTAGTTATAAGTTCTGTATGTTTGGTGTTGTTGATTCAGTTTTATTTTTTTAGTTTAAATGTAATTTTAAATTAATTCCTGGATTCCAGTTCGCAATTCTTACGCCATTTCTGTTGATTACCTATATTGGTATAAAAAACTGTATATAATTTAAAAGTTGTAAATAAATGTTTAAACTAAATATTAAGTTTTAATTCAACAGTTGCCTTACTTAAATAAATAACAGCTGAACTGCATAGATAAATATTAAAACGAAAGCATTTTTTAAAAAACTTAATAATTGTTTTAAAGAAATCCCGTCGCCCTGAGATAACTCTTCCGATTTGAATCAGATCGGCTTATAAATGTATAGAGACGGACAAACATCTCAATTACTTTTCCATGCTTGGTCAGCGACAAGACGCACTATTAGGCATAGACCTCCAAAGATCGCCGTGATGATCGGTCCTATACTTTTCCATATATATATAGCTAGAATTAATATATAAGCCTTTTAATTACATAAAAAAGTATATATTTATTTACATTTTAAGTAATAAATATAATATAAAATGTCACGTCCCCTGTCGGGTGCAGGCTTCCTCCAATTATTATTGTCCAAGTATTGTTCTTCTGTGTTTTTTTCTTATTCTTAAAAGCTTTAAAATATTGTACTAAAATAAAAATTGTAATAAGATTTATTTCCAGGTGAAAAAAATGGCGTCGGAAAATAAAAATGTTCCGTACACAATACCAATGGATAACAGGAACGCACCACCGCCACCTTACGGCATAGTTGGGCTATCTTATAGCCCTTATGAGCATCCAAATGTCAAACAGGACGAAAAACCTGATGCTGGTCAACAACCTACAGAAAACAATACGGTAGTTTACTTTCCAATAACTCAACCTACTTTGTAACTTGTAAGCGACGTCATTTATTTATTTATTTAAAAATCATAGTCTTCGTATAATAAGAATCAAACTTTAGCTGCGAATCCATGCCCATCTTTACTGTGGTAACGTGGGCGTCGCCAGGGTGAAACAAAGGGTGCTGCTGGCATTGCATTATTAGATATTTAAACCAGAAACAATAGTTAAAAAAACTCTTTATCCTCATTGTCTATGGGAGAATAGATAACGATTTCCATAGACATAGTGTTGTTTTCTTCTGTAGTAGTAGACTCACATAGAATATATCCATACAATGTATTTCGTATACGATTTATTTATTTTACTGATAAATAAATCCAAATTTTAAAAAAAATCTGTATATCTGTCCCCAAGTTTCTTTGTTCTGCGCAGACAGTCGCAGGCGACCGCTAGTATTTGAATAAAGTGGCTGATCTAATATGAAAAATAGAAAACCATATCCTTAATTAGTAATAGGAAAAATTCAAATATGTTGTAGATGAATACAAAATAACTATTATTATATTTAATTTATCTGACTAATATTATAAATGCGAATTTAAACATTGGATGGATGGATGTTTGTTAGAAGATATTTCCAGAACGACTGCGTGGCTCTCGCTGAAATTTGACATAGATATATAAGATAGTCTAGAAGGACACATAGACTACTAATTTTGTTTTTTTTTTATCCGCGAGGACGGACTCGAGGGCGATAGCTAGTTAAATATAAATATATGTCTTTATTCGTTAACCATCTGTATTCTGAAACACTTGTGGTAAATCTAACAATTTTAATATTCAAAAATTTAATGCGGATCCTCGGTGGTTCCGTATATAAGCATTTAACTTGTAATCTGTCCTGGGTTTGAATCCAACAGTGGTAGAGCCCGCTTTATCTTCGCACGAATCGGCCCGACTCGCCCGGTGAAATGCCACGACCACACAGAAGACAGGCGTGCAGTGGAAGCAATTCCGCGTGCAGTCTGATGAGTGTGCGTCCTCTTTTTTCTTATAAGGAAAGGATGGGAAATGGAAGTGGACTCTCCGGATGAGAGGATGCATGGAAAGGGAAAATCTTTTCTTTCTGTGCATCTTCTCCTCCCTCGATTAAAGGTTGGGAACGCATATGCAATTGCGTATGTCTATGGGCAATGGTCACTTCGCTATTTTAGCGAATTCAAGAGGCCGCTCGCTCGTTTGCCATCTTATGATATAAAAAAATACGACTGTAACTGCTTGCACTGGCTATAAATGGATTGGCTATTAAGACGTAGTATTTTGTGCTTCATTGATTTACGCCGTTTTGAGGATAGTAACAGTTTGTAGCGGTAGTGTAGATTCGAACTATAGTCGACTAGGCAAAGTGCAACGGTCACTTCGCTATTTCAGCGATTTCAGGTGGTCGTCCGTCATTTGCCACCTTTTGATATAAAAAAGGTTTTATCTTAACTATTATTAATAACTGAATACTAACATTAATATAATGTTGTGCAAAATGAGAGCTCGCAACAATCATCGTTCGGAACCGGTTGTTTTAAATTATTTTGGTTCTTTTTCCTCATTCATGGTATATTGGGAAGTACGCCTTGGCTATACGTATTTATATGTTAGAAATTTTTTAGCGGATCATAAATAATATTTATTACTAGCTGTCGCCCGCGATTCCGTCCCCTCGGAATTAAAAAACTTACTAACCTATGTGTTCTTCCAGACCATGTTCTGCATATATGCCAAATTTCAAACATCCATCCATCCATTTAAACATTCGCATTTATTAGTAAGAAGTAAGATAAATTATGTTTGTCGTATTTTGTAATTATCACAAAGTAAGCAAACCGTCTTAGTGTGTTTTTTTTTATTTCTGCAGACTCTTGATCTGTACTAATTTTTTACAAATATATAATATGATTTTTACAATATAATATTTATTTTTTATTTTTTTACAAAACCCGCGATTATAGAATTAGGATATATAATATCTTCTACCTTACTATGTTTAAGAATGTCGAATCACAGTAGCATACGTATTTCGATTCTTACGAGGTTCAGGTTAAGCGCCATCTGCGCTCGGCCAACTCAATCCCGGTGAAACTGTAAATGCCTCTCCAAAGCAAACAGTGACTAATCAGTCACAAAAAAAAAACGAATCGAAAGTAGAACCGGCATAAGCTTAGTAAATTAGTCAAAACTAGCTGTCGCCCGTCACTCCGTCTGCTCGGAACAGAAAAAAAACTAAATTAGTGTTCCAAACTATATTGCAGTGAATTATGAATCCAGGTGGCAAACGAGGTTGGCCAACCACTATTTTTTTTTTCAGAGGGGAATGCTTTATGCATACTCCGCGCCCCGGGGGGGACGCGGTAGTTATGTGGGATTCTCCTCCATAGCGGAGGCATACCCACTAAACCCCTCTGTTCCTCCAACGCATCGGGACGGGACCACGGGCACGCTTTCGCTCTCGTCCGCGGCCCTTGGCCAACCACCAACCACCAACCTCGTTTGCCATCTGGAAATATTATAAATATTTCACCTTAAAAAACATCTTTATGGCCGCTATGTATTAGATTTTATTTGCACAATTGAGGCTGAATGGGTGATCTGAACCGGCTCGTATTTGTCTCATAGTGTCATAACTATTCTCTACTCTATGTTTTTTTTAATCTATTACAGAGCACGATCATGTCATTGCCAGAGATTATAGTGGATGTGGACGACCAAGATACTTTAGTCGCTAATATGATCTTTTCGTTAAAATCAATACGACATGCTTTCATTAAAAAGGTAAACAATAATATGTCTTTTATCTTATCTTTGTTAACATCATCAGCTCACTATACGTCCCCACTGAGAGGTTTGGAGCCTACACTAAATCAAGACCTTAGCCAACTACGCTGGCCTGGCGTTGACTTCACAAATATGTTTTCTTTGCAGATACGTACAGGTTGCATTAAGATGTTTTTCTTCACTGTAAGAACATCGAAATAAATGGCGGCGTACATGGCGGGATTCCAACCCAGGATTGTAGATTGCAATTCAAATGCTTAACCCACTGAGCCACCGATGCTCTCATTATTGATTATAAAAACATAAATCGGTTGTTCAGTACAGAACAAGAAAATAAAAAAAAATTTAGAAATATTTTAGACTGGCGTTTAATTAGAAAAAAGTACACTGGTGGTGCGACAAGTATGCGCGTGAGTGCGAGAATGAATGGAATGAAAGAGTGAGTGCTTGAACGTCGCCCCGCGCTCGGCCAGGTGTGAAGTTTAGCGCAGACATCGGTTATTGCAACTGGATGTTGCTTATAACTTCGACGTCATTGTAACCGGTTTTTACTTCCTTGCAGGTATTCTTTATAGTTTTGGTGCAGTTACTAATAACTGCTTTCGTTACATATGGCTTGATGAAATGGGAACTCTACATGAATTTTGCTCTCGGAAATATTTATCTTGTTTTGTGAGTATATATTTTCAGACATTATTAATAATAATACTTTGGCGCGAATGGCGCGCTTTTACAAAGTCAAGTGTCAGAATGATTAGTGAGGGGACATAGACGTCGACATTTTAGTAAAGCTAGTGTTGCGCCAGTACAGCGGCACAGTGCAGTACCACTACCACATAGAAGACACGAATCAAGTGCTAAGTTATTCAGAGTTTTATTCTATATAACATTCTGTGTGTACGTTCCAGAGACTAAATTTATCCCTCTTTCCTTACATGTTAAGGCAAAATGGATTTGACGGCGGAAGGGACTTATACGAAGGGGAAATGTTCTCTGTCAGCGTATCCCATCCTCTGTCGATTAAAGTTGGCAATCATCAATTTAGGTTGACTTATTTGCAACTTTTGATTTAAATTTTAATGAGTTATTGTAAATTAGTATGTAAGTCGTAGTAATTTACAATAACTCTGTCTGGCACTGATCTCTGGAAATGGATAGGCGATTTCGTAGAAATTGCAGATTAAAATGCGCCTGGGGGGTTGGACAAAGTGCATTCGCTACTAAGCGATTCCATAATGAACTTTAAAAGTGTATAGAACTGACAATAACTTTCGATAAGTTACGTGAATGTCATTTCCGTACAATTTTTAAGTTCGTTATGGAATCGCTTTGTAGCGTATGCACTTTTTCTAGTCCCCTATAATATTAGTTGGAATCCACAGTACCGTTACTAACTGTTACTATCCCCAAAACGGCGTAAATCAATTAAGCACAAAATACTACGCCTTAAAAGCCAATCCATTTATAGCCAGTGCAGTGATAGAGTCGTATTTTTTTTATATCATAAGATGGCAAACCTGCGAGCGGCCACTTGAAATCGCTAAAATAGCGTGTGACCGTTGCCCATAGACATACGCAATTGCACATACGTTGCCTAACTTTAATCGACGGAGGAGAGGATGCACAGAAAGAAAATATTTTCCCTTTCCATGCATCCTCTCATCCGGGAAATCCACTTCCACTTCCCATCCTTTCCTTATAAGAAAAAGGGTGGAAAGGGATAGAGGACTGAATTAGGCTTCCGTGACGCATATGTTAATAGCACAATAATAACGTTTATATATGATACTAGCGGACCCGACAGACGTTGTCCTGCCTACACGTCTTTAATTTGAATAAATTAATATGAAGTTAATATTTGAAAATTGTGAATCTAAACCATTCCCAGATCCCCTTGAACACACACAAAAAATGTCATCAAAATCGGTCCAGTATTTTGAGAGAAGTTCAGTGAAATACACACTCACAGAAGAATTATATATATAAAGATTTGTTCTATTGTCCAGAGGTATATCCGTCAGCTGTTATATAACAACGTTCCTGGCCATGTTGTGCTTCACGAGCGCGAGACGTAAAGTGCCCTACAATTACATGTTCCTTCTGCTGTTTACATTGTCTTTGACAATACTCCTACCCCTTGTCATAGTAGATATACCTTTTGAACAGGTCAGTAAAATAATAATACTTCGATATTCCAACGTAAAGAGTTACATCTTGTAAGAGTTCTTAAGATGAGAGATGTAACTCTTTACTTGGGATTTTTTTATTTTGATTGTGTGATCAATACATTTATATTACTAAGATTATTCTAATATATTTTTTTATTAAATTATTACCTGCATATTAGTCCTACTGAGCGACTCTAGAATAGCTGGATTCGAACTCTCGACCACGTCATCGGAAATACGTACTCTTAACCATTAGGCTATTGGCGGTTCGATATTGTGACATACAATTATTTAACAATATTTTAAAAGCGTTATTGTGCTTTTTATTGTTCTGTCTCCATAATATTTATTATTTTTATTTTATTTTTTACTTTTTAACTTTGAAATCTATTTAAAATTTATAACAATCTTCAAAAGGTTCTATATTTGTCTTATTTTAACTAGATGTGTCCTCGACATCTCTCGCGTGAAACACTATCGGATAGAATCTAAATTATTTCAATATTATTATCATTGTAATTAGACAGAGTTGCTTTCGTATTAATTATATTAGTAACTGTAGTATATACATAAACGTAGTGTTGTTTGTCTCGAGCGTACACGCCATAAGTACATGAAGGCGAGAGGGGACAGTCGATGTCAGACCTTTGGACCGGCAACACGTGTCGGTACGTGTACGAGACAAATATAACGCAACGAATGCTACAGTAAGGATTGTGTTACTTTACAATCATTTTTTTACAGATCGTGTTTGCTGCGAGTTCGACATTCGCTATAGTGACGGCTCTAACATTATTTGCCTTCCAGACTAAGATAGACTTCACATATCTATCGGGATTCGGCCTATCTCTGGTGGTACCTATGATCGTATTCGGTATGTTATATCAAACTTGTTTTACTTTGACTTCACACTACAGAAATATTCACGTCAGATTGTTCTACATCTATGTCAATTTTCATCAAATTCCGTAGAGCCTTTCCTAAGATACCTTCTAACAATCATCTATCTTAACTTTTGAATTAATGATCATCATCAGCTCACTATATGTCTCCACCGAGGGACTCGGAGCCTACCCTAAGTTAATGGTGATTAGGTCATAGTCAACCACGCTGACCAAGTGCGGGTTGACTTCACACATATCTTTGAATTTCTTGCTAGATATGTGTAGCACGATGTTTTCCTTCACCGTAGGAACGTCGGATATATACATATGTAAATCGTAAATCGAAAAACACATTGGTAAATGATGGGATTCGAATTCAGGACCTGCAGATTGCAAGTCCTCAACCCCTGAGCCAGCGACGCTCTAGTTTATAATATTACGATATATTTTCAGGTATTGGTGCTCTTATGCAGAAATACGATACATTGCAATTATTGTACGTAACTATTGTAGTTATAGTGATATCTGTATACATTGTAATCGACATCCAACTTATAATAGGAGGAGAACACAGATTAAGTTTCTCTCCTGAAGAATATGTATTCGCAGCTCTTGTCTTATACGTTGATATTATGTATCTGTTCATGAAATTATTGCGGTTTGCGAATCGTTAATAATCTATATCAAATCTTCTTCTTCTTCGTTCATTATGAACATATACTGAATATACAGGGTGTCCCAAAAGGTTACGTACATAGGAAGGGGGATGATAGGGGTGGTCACAAGGGTCGCCAGAAAAATTAAATAAAAATTCCCCTCTGGGTATCAAAAAAAAAAGGGCATTTTTTAAAAAATTAAAAATTTTGCACCTTCTGGGGCAATTTTGTAACCAAAGACCTACAAATATTGCTACATTTAAAAAAAAAGCTATTATGTTATCGTCAATAACCCTTTATCAATATGAAATAAAAAAAAACAATACGACTAACAAAGATTTTGAAGAAAATTAAAATTGCCCCAGAAGGTGTAAAATTTTTAAGTTTTTAAAAAATGCCATTTATTTTTTTTAATAATTTTAATAGAGGGGAATTTTTATTTTATTTTTCTGGTGACCCTTGTGACCACCCCTATCATCCCCCTTCCTATGTACGTAACCTTTTGGGTCACCCTGTATACTGAAGGTCGTGCTTGTGATGCTCTTGATATGCTTTAATTGCTGTGTCCGCATGTTTCCACTCTGTCCTGTCTTCGGCTTGTCTCGTTATTTCACAAAACATAACATCACTGCGGTGCAGAAGGCATGGGGAAAACCAAACTATTCTCCCATGAAACTTGTCATGAAAACCGGCTGCCACATCAAATATAACAGTCTTTGCACTGTTCATTTAATAAATTCCAATAGCGTTTTAAAGCTGTATAAATCGATGCTTATATAAAAGGTTTTATTTTTATTGTAACCGTCGCCCGCGACTTTATCCACGTGGGTTAAAATAGATGATAACGGAATCTCAAAGCTACTGTGTTTATATATATATATAATATTATATAAATATAAAATTTCATAAAAATCGATCAAGTAGTGTCAGAGGTAGTAACTAACGTTGTGACACATTTATACATGAATTGCTCTCTTATTTTCGATTCTTCATAAAAGGAGGTAAAGAATCGTAATTAAAAAGGCTTGTGATATTATATAAGCAAATAACAAACTTACAAACTTCCTTATATTTGTTTATATTAAGATGTTCTAGTTACTTATTTAACAAATAGTTGTCACTCGCGACTCCGTCCGCGTGGATATATAAAAAAACTTAATTAGTGTAGCCCACCCATCCATCCTTCCATATCACATCCATCCAAACATTGGCATTTTTAATATTAGTAAGTTTCGATTCGAAAAAAAATGAATAAATAGTATCCTATGTCCGTCTCCTGGCCCTAAGCTACCTCCTCACCAATTTTCAGGCATATCGGTAAAGCCGTTCTTGAGTTATAAATAGTGTAACTAACATGACTTTCTTTTATATATTATATACATATATAAATATATAGATTTAACGAAAATTGTGACAGTATACTATATACATTCGACTTGTTTTAAAAAATATTGTATATAGGGGGGTGGAGCGGGGATTTCGGGATATGCGACAGTTAAATATGTGTAGGGAACTTTGCACCCAATCAAGTACTCCCACCACACAATATATGGAGCCATTGTTTTAGGCAAGCCGGTCAGAATAGTACGTAAAAAATATCAGCTGTTAGTCATCGTCGTCAGATTAAGACAGAAAAGTCTTTGTTTAACTTTATCGCTCTCGACATTGTCCAAGTGATTTTTTATCTTTCACCCTTGACTCTCTTTAATTGCAAACTTTTCAACATGTAATTAACTCGTATTGTCTCAAATAGACGTATTAAAGCTTTTTAACAATCGATTTTTTTGACTTAATATCCTCTATCACAATATATAATATAATCGGTTTCCCTAAAGTATATTGAGAGCTTTATACGTGGTACGAATACTTGCCTAGATGCAAAGTAAGGGAGGCCTTATGTTTAACTTATGAGGAAATCCCAAAATGCCCGCTTCACCTCACCTCCTAATAAATACTTTTTGGACATTATTTTGTACGTGCCAATATTGCATTTCAGACGAATATCGTCTTAGTTAAATAGTTTATATTATAGTGGGTTTCTAAGACAAAAATCTTTGACAATACACATAAAAAAATTGTTTCAAAAGGAGATTTTTGTCTCAGAAACCCACGGTGAATGTGAAGTTTTAGTATTCTACGTGTTATTTGTATCCGTCTATATAAACAAGGTAGTATATAGATATATGTATATTTATTATGCATTTTCTTTAAATGTGTACTCAATTGTAAGATAAATTACGTCTCTCGTTTAAAAAAAATCTTTAAGAAAAGGTATTCGAAGTTGACAACTCAGAATGAAGGGGAAATAAAGAAAAGAAAACGTGTTATGAAAGCGTACTCTATTATTTAATATTAAAATCATACGTTATAGTAAGATAAGGTTTTTTATGTCATTAATTTCACATTTGTCGTTCGAAAGCTAATTTCCTTGTATTTTTGTGTCAAAATTTGAGAATCTTTTAGTTTCTCTGTATATTAATGATTCTCAAAATGTTTACGAACAAAAAGAATCTTAGCCTTAAACCAATAATTACGAAACTGCCTACAATTTCCTTTCATTTAAATTAAGAATGTGATAAAAACTTTATTTTTTATAATAAAGTTAAAGATTGATTTTTTTTTATTAAACGCAAAGTTTAAACCATAAACAATTTTTGTAATTAATTACACATCACTAATCGTTGGTTACCGAGATCAGAATCTCTGTATAAACATATCGTCATCCCTGTCATAATCTTTGACGAAATAGAGATAAGAATATGTTTTCAACGGAGATTTTGGTGTGAGAAATATACGGTTAGTAATTAAACTTAATGTTAAGTTGCCCAAACTAGGTAATGCTTGTGTTAAATGAGATAAAATGTTTTAATATTTAAGTTTTATAAATTTTAACGAAGAGATGTCTTAGTATAAACTAGGTTAAGATATGAAACGTGAAACGCGTTTGCCATAATTGTAATACTCAATTACGTATGTACTTAAATGTATGAAGGAAATTAAATATATTACAAATTAATTCGTTTTAATCAATCATTTTTGTTGGCGCTAAAATACTGCAAACCAAATATATTATCTGTGCTACAAATCAGTTTTTTGTTTTATTTTTGATAGCCTCCGGAAATTTGTTACATGCCAGTTATATAAAAATCACGTTTAAAAACCGTAATGACACAAGGGATGTCGCTTTTATTTTCTGTTTTTTTTTTTAATTTGTTTTCTTTTTTTTGCGCGCTAACGTGCCGTGTCATGAAAAAGGTTATTTAACGTAGCTATACAACGCATGCGAGGAAAGAGAAAATTAATACTCCCGAAATATGTAAGAACAAAGAAAAGTCGCTTGTGTAAAATATAAAAAAGTGGATGCTAAACTAAGCTCAATTTTTGATAAGAGTTGATGCCTTCACTTATAAATATAAACATAATTTTAAATATTATTGGTTTCTTACATTGTTACTTTTACAATTGATAACAAATATAGGTACTTCGAAATATCTATTTTCATGATATACAGTTGCTATAGCGAATGGGTAATTAATATTATCAAACAAAACAATCCACTTTCACACTGGCTCTATATTTATACAATATTAAATAATCTTATCGGTCATGTCAACTTATACATAAACAATATAGAAGATAATAACAAGTTTGCGTTGTAACCGGTTTTATATAACGTAACGTTGTTATTATCTGTCAAACCGTAAATTATTAAAAGTATTTAACTTTAGTTGCATTAATAATAAAACAAGGATATCAACTGTTTAGAAGTACTATAATCGCGTGAAATTATGTCAAAAAATCTGTAAACCTACATAGGAATAAAAAATGGCGTAAAAGAATTGGAATGTCATGACATGAAGAGAACTTTGTGACAATTTTTGACATTGACAGTTGGGTGCTAGTGACCTGTCATGTAGTTTGACTTATGCCCTCCGTTTCAGATATCCTTGTCTGTCTATATTTTCTAAATATTCAATTCTAAGATAATTAATACGCGAGGCCCTAGTTTATTATCTTCATCTGTCGACTGAGGGTGACTTTGGCATGTTTTAAATAACCTTAAGGATAAATAAAAGTAGATGGAATCATATATGATATATTGTTAAATAATAAACTGCTTGAACAACTAGGTTGTTATTGTCGTTTATCAAACAACGAAATAACGATAAAAATAGCAGTATTAGTAATGATGTTGTTAAACGAACATCGGCACATCACTAGACACAAAAATAATATGATATGTATAACCAGACTTTATCTTTTGTTACGTTACAGTTTAGTTCATTAGTTTGCTGCGAGTACTTTAGGCATTATGTATTTTTTTATATTTATCGTGTCGTTTTTACTTTTAATAATATACGCTGTTAAAAAGAAAGATTCAGAACCGATATTCGGTGTATACTCTGTGCCCGGCAAATGGTATTATTTAAAGTATATTGTTTTCGCGTGCATTTATTATTTTCGTAAGGTAAGGTAATCAATTGTTTTTATAATTAAAAAATAAAAAGTCAAAATAAAAACACTAATTAAAACAGGCCATACGTATTAAGTATTAATTACATTTTGTTTTAAAATAACCGGTTTCTCGCAATTTTGGGTTAGAATCAAACAGTAATAATTTCACGCTTCTTATAAAAAAATATGATATTATATAAAAAGAAATTTGTACTTTGTTTCCAAACCTACATCAAATAACCGCTAAAATCATAACCTTTTCACTTTTTAAAATCTTCTTAACATTGCCTTTTATTGTGATACGACGTAAACAAATGTAACTTCTCTTAGGTTAATATCTTCAAAAAATATTAGGACAAACTTGACAGTAATTATTCAGTCTTATCAGACTTTGTTCATGGCCAAGGTTTTATACTTTTATTATCAATTAAAAGAATTATTGATAGGCGTTACTAGTGCAATAGTGTACTTTCCTTTCAAACTATTAATAGTACTAACATTTATAAAAACAGGCTGGAAATTTATGATTTTTTCTTTCTTTCAAGATATAATAAGTAAAGACGTTTTTTTACTTTTTATTAGACAGTTTTAAAAAGTAGAATTTGGAAAAATGTTAAATTGAAACATCGAAATTTTTCGCGGCAAAACGATGGTTTCTAAACTAAAATATAAATTCAACATATGTGTCTATTAAATTGTT
The DNA here is from genome assembly GCF_000836235.2 of Papilio xuthus. Taxonomy (NCBI): domain Eukaryota; kingdom Metazoa; phylum Arthropoda; class Insecta; order Lepidoptera; family Papilionidae; genus Papilio; species Papilio xuthus. The sequence continues at coordinate 7,045,664 of NW_013531704.1, forward strand.
TTATACATTAAAATGTAATTACGATTAAATAAAAGTAACAGACACATCGAATAATTAATCTAATTGATAAATAAATTATTGATTAGTGTTTTATCACGCACCTGCTAAGTGTTGCAAGAACCGTATTCAAAGGATTTTGTGAATGAAAAAAAAACATATTTTTAGTATTGCAGACCAAGAATTTCGAACAATAAATTTATCATTTTCAATTTGATCGTCACATAATTTAAATATTTTTTAAGGAAAAATTTTAATTCAATAATCTATAAATCTATAGCTTGGAGAGAAATACGAAAAGTCTAATTCGTAAATTTTTTATAGTTTAAGAGAAATTGTAATTTAAAAAATGTCGTAAGTACTTAGTTTTGACCTAAAGTGTTTCAAATAATTAGCCGTCTTGCCCGACTTCGTCCGCACGGAATTTAGGAAAAATTTAAGGCTGTATTCTTCCAGATTCGAGATTCACATAGCCGTTCCAGAGATACCTTTAAACAAACATCTACCCAATGATCTAAACATTCGCATTTATAATATTAGTAAGATAAATTTATATAGTTATTTGTGGCGTCATACGTCTTAATATTGTTTAGTACGGGAAAAGCCATGCAGCGGGAACAGAGGGACGCGCGGGGCAGGGGGTGAAAGCACTCGCGGATCCCGCCGCCATGGACTGCGCGCAGATGCTCAGTGACCATGCTAAGGTAAACCTTACCCGTACTTAAAGTCGCCCCTTAGTATGAATTTAGTACTAGAAATGTAAACTAAAATTCTACCATAGTGACCAGAACATTTTAATTTTTTGATGTAACGAAATATTGCTATACTTGCTGAAAATTTTGCTTTAAAAAATAAAATGAGTTCAAAACTCAATGCAACTACTAATCGATGTATTTAAAGTCAAGTAAAAAAATTCTAATAGTCTGATATAAAAAAATAAAGAAATGAGATTGAATGTAGATGGCTACAAGATAGAGGAAGACCAAAGAAATTATGAATAGATGATATGCGTAGGAAGGGGGTGAATTCAAATGTGACAGCTGATAGAGATGTATGGAGGAGTACATACTGTCCCGACCCTCGTTAGGGATAAGGGAAGATTGGTTATGATGAATAGTCTAAGTTTCCGTACAGGCATTCGACGCGATTTTCTTTATATCGGCGACACGGGACGAGAACGACAAGGGTATTTACGTGATCTCTGGATGCGAGCGTCGCTCTATGGGCATGTGTAATGGACTCTTTTATATCGGGGTAAGTAACTATTTGTGGAAAGGGAGACCAAAAACCTTATTGCTGGTAGCCCTAGAAATTAAATGACACCTTTCGTTTACAAAATCTCGTAAAACGCATTACCACCTCTATTACTTACCATGGACTACCATTAACCCACCTTAGTCAGAAGGCATAAAAGCAATTGACTAAAAAGACCGTAAAAACACGACGATTCTTGGCTTTTCAGGTCTTCCTTACACGAACACTTTCAAGTCAGATGTTGATAGTATTTTTTAGCGACAGCAAACTGCGGTTCGTGTATGGCAAATGTTGAGGTTGTCCGTTTTGGGAGGCCCTTATTCTTACCACTACATGATATTACCTATATCAAAATTTTTGTATCCTCTAGTTACCGGGCAAAGGTCTTCTATGCAGCAAGAAGATACCGGACACGGTGCTGTTCGGTGCACCGATTGGTGAGTTCTCAGCTGAGGGTATTAAGATGGAGCCCCTGGAGCCGATGAAGAAATGGGCCCTGTCGTACAAGGGGAAGATGTGGTGAGTTGGTGATATTTGACAATTAAGCTCTTTTAGAGATATGTAACTTTAATATTTTCCTGGATGTTAGACAGACAGTCGTCCAGAAGGTCTTTTCAAAGATCGACTCTTACCGGTTAGAACCAGTCGATTTCCGCAACTATGTCCCCTGCAAAGCTTAGTCACATTTTAAATATTGTTTCTCGATTCACCATAATCAAGGTACCAGAACGAGCCCACTAAATTAGTGGACGTGGAATTCACCGGTGAGTGGTCAGCCACCAGTAAATACTTCGATTTCGACACAGACCTGTACCCGCCCGCCATCATCAGGTCCATCGCGAGAGAGAAGTGGAGTCGACAGTATTTTGAAGGACTTAAGACGTACGTTAATATATCTACAATAATTTATTTTTTCCATCATCTCACACAGAGAAAGGAAAGACGCACCTAGCATTAATTTCGCGTCTCAATTGAAGTTCCTGATTTTATGGTCCTATTCAAATTGAGTTGTATTTCGTCCAAAGTTTAAACTGTAAACTAATGATTAACATATTAACAATATTACTCAATAACTGCCATCCTTGGGCAGTGCCGGCACTATCAATGACCTGGGAGAGATTCCTAGGGTGGACCCTTTTTTACCACGTCTGGGCTTACGTCAGACTATATAATACGTAGATCTGTGTCCAGAATCTTGAGTCTATTCCTAACGAAGGTACTGTTCTTGGGAGTTTTTTTAATACTTACGCTTCCCCTTGAATTTGATGCAGCCATGATAAATGTTGCAATATTGTAGAGCGCATCAGTCTCACTACGAGCAGTTCGGAGTACTTAAATGCAAGTTCAAAATCGAGCAGGAATCCTTCGAGTACACGTTGCCTTCCTTCAGGGACCACAGTTTTGGTGAGCATTTACTTACTGCAATCATTAATCATCACCAACATTCTGATGTCATTTTCTACATGTTTGAAACACTAAGGTTAACAAAACTAGTTGCTACCGGCGTCTCCGTCTGCATAGAATAAAACTACGTCAATAGCGTTTGCGGTATCTGTTGCTTTCATCCAGATTTCTTTTTCCTTTCTGGTGTTGGCAACAAACATCCATCCAAACTTTCTTATATAGGTCACAAGCGCGACTGGAGCCTGATGCACCGGTACGCGTTCCACCACATGTTCCTGACGGACGGCACCAGCATCAGCGTCGGCGTCATCTGCCAGCCGCTCACTGCATCCACGTCTGTTTATTACATTATGTCTTTTAGATTAAGCAACATTTCTACTATAAAAGCATATATTACTAACTAGCTGTTGCCTGCTACTTCGTCCGCGTGTATATATAAAAAAACTTAATTAGTGTAGCATATGTGTTCTTTCAAACTACATATGTTCTATACGTATGCCAAATTTAATCGAGATCCGTTCAGCCGTTCTAGATATATCTTCAAACACCCATCCATCCATCCACATCACATCCATCTAAACATTCGCATTTATAATATTAGTAAGTTAAATAAAAAGCAGCTATTCAAGGCATAAATTCGAAAAAAAAGAATAAATAAAGTCCTATGTCCGTCTCCTGGCCCTAAGCTTCCTCCTCACCAATTTTCAGTCATATAGGTAAAGCCGTTCTTGAGTTATAAATAGTGTAACTAACACAACTTTTTTTTATATATATAGATAGATAAAGGATGTTCTATTTGTAGAAGACTTTTACCAAAATGTTCCAAACTGCTCTTCTACAAAAAAAATAGAACTATAAAAATGTATTGCTTTTTCAATTGCTTACTTGTTTCTTTAATTTGCTCTCCTCTTTTTTTTTTGATAAACCTTAAGACCTTTAACGCCATTAGTACTTTTCCGTATGTAATTGATTCGAATCGACTGGTTGCGTTACTTTGGTTTGTCTTGTCTCCAGTATGGAGGCAGGAGTAGTGGCATTACCTAATGGAGAACTGCACCCGGTGCAGTGGGTAGACCTGCAGCTGTACCAGCACGGGGAGGGAGGCACCGCACCTAGAGATTACGCTTTCAGGTTCCAAGCTGGACACAAAGTCTATACTGCACAGGTAATATTAAACGTATTTACTTAGCTTGTTAATTCAAAGGAATTTATAGATGTGTTAGGTTAACCAACCCGTAATGGGCCAGCATTCGAAGAATATACATACGACTCTATGGGTTTGTCTATGCCTTGTCACCCACTTATGGTAGACTCTAGGTCAGTCTTTCCCAAAGTGGGCGATAACGCCCCCTTGTGGGCGCTGCAGGTCTCAAGCTGGGCGGTAAGAGACCCAGAAAGAAAATGGGGGCGCTGTGTAAAGGCCCGGGGGGTGATTTGTAATTTTATTTAGCTAGAAGGCCTCTTAGACAACGACAGCATGAGCTCTCGACTCTCAACAACAATTTGTGAACATCCACTAATGCGAATTAAAAGATTGCTTAAAGTCTAATATGGGGGGCGCTAAAAAAATATTTACCCTCAAAGTGGGTAGTAGACAAAGAAGACTTCGAGGGCACATAATATGAGCTGAAGACAATCACTCGGTATACCTGTCCAAGAGAACTAATATTAGTCTTCTTTCCCTTCTCACTGTTTCCAAGAAAGGTGGATGGGACGCATAGGATAACATACTTTTCTGTGCCTCTCGCCTTCTATCGATTAAAGTTAGACAACGCATCTTCAATTGCTTTCTTTAGGTACAGATCGCTTCGCTATTTCGGCGAATTGTTGTGATTGGTCGTTTGACAATTTATAAATAAAAAAAACCCACAGGTGATTGTGGAGTACGAATCAGTCCACTACGTGTCTAGTGAGTGGGAGGCGCGTATGGTGGAGCGCTTCTGTAGGTTCACTGTGAACGGTGTCGCGGGTCGGGGGGTCTCTGAGTTCCACTACAGACATACAGACGGACGGCCTGATAGTGTCGCTAACAACGATCCAGAATGGTACAGGAAAATGTGCCATAAAGTCTAGAATATAAGTATGTTTGTTGTATTCATATAAGACTTAATTTCAAATAATTTTATTTTAATAATTAAAAGTGATCAAATTAAGATAGTCCATATTGATAAAAAATATACACTCGAAATGCTTACAAATTATTTGTTTTTAGGGTTCCTTACCTCATGGGAAAAAAATGGAACCCTTATAGGATCACTTTGTTTTGTAGAAAGAAATAATTTGTAGACATATCTAAATCTATTCAAACTTTAGTGAGACATTATAATAAACTGATATAAAAACGGCTAAACACTCACGTATATTCGTCCGGTGGCGGCACCGACTAGTTTCGGGCCTATCGGGGGCTAGTCGGTGCCGCCACCGGACTTATACGTGAGTTTTTATATCAGTTTATGTCTAAGGTCTTCATTAATTGTTTGATAATAAAATAAACTTCACGTTCATTTATTTATGTTGCTGTTTCACACATAATTATTTTAAATGTTGATATTCTTTTTTTATTGTACTTTAAACAAAATAAATATATTTGCTATACTGATATTTGTTTTTTCTTGTGTACACTAAAAAATAAAAAAACAGTATGTGTATTTAAAGTGATCGTTAAACCAAACCCACATTAGTATTATGTGCATGTAAAATTATTAATATACGAATAAAAACAGATGGAACTAAGTGACGCACTTTTTATATTAAATCTTATCAAATTAAATACTATAATCACTAATGTAATACTGATAAAGTACTTTACGAATATTTGCAATGATTCATGAGCTTATGTGTTTTTTCATACTATGTTCTATACGTATGCCAAATTTAATCGAGATCCGTTCAGCCGTTCTAGATATATCTTTAAACATCCATCCACATCACATCCATCTAAACATTCGCATTTATAATATTAGTGAGTTAAATAAAAGGCATAAATTCGAAAAAAATGAATAAATAGAATCCTATGTCCGTCTCCTGACTCTAAGCTACCTCCTTACCAATTTTGCTTTTAAAAGACAATTAATTACAAATTAATGGTAAAAGATTTAGTCCAAAACCTATAAAGGAATGTTATATTACTTATATTATAAATGCGAATTAGACGAATGGATGGATATTTATTTGAAGATAGTTCCAGAACTTTATGGATCTCGCTGAAATTCGTCACGTAGTCTGGGAGAACATAGGCTACTAATTAAGTATTTTTAATTCCGCGCAGACGGAATCGCGGGCGACAGCTAATACTAAATAATAACAGATATGACGTACCCATATTAATTATAATATAATAACGTAACTACCAGGATGTTCTTGGTCAGTATTTGGGGACATGAGTGGTCCCCACGACCTTGCAGCACCAGCTGGGGAGTCAGGAGCGAGCATTTCGCCGCCTCAATCATCCGACTAATCGAATTGAATGACTGGCCACGATGAATGAAATAATTGCGCACGCGCATCCCATAATCTATGTTGGGGTGATGCTTAATATTTACTGGGTAATTTTTTTCAGATAATTTTATTTCTATTGGTGTTTTTAATGAAACACATGACAACGTTATTATAAAATAAATGAATTTAGGATACTATAATTTACTGAAATTACTACTAAACATGTAGCTAAATGTCTAGACATGTCTAGAACTGTCATAAAACCTTGAATGAGTTACAATCCTTAATTATACCATAGTTTTATAAACTCTAAAATGGCACATAGAGTCGCTTTATCTTTCTCTCTGTTTCTAAATTCAAAAGGCAAAATTATGTGCATTGCTTAACATTTTTCGCATCACCCTGTGTATCACACCGGTAGTACTTAAGGTCCGGCGTACAGGGTGCTCCGTAATGAACATAATCTAGCAGTGGCCCGCCGCCGCCGGACCTGCGCCTGCGCATCCGCTCGCTGACCATTTGTGACAGACTGACATGTAAGTACAATATATCAAAATATACCATTAGTTCTTACTGACATTCTATTTAAAACATAATATTAAGACTAACACTAAGTTACTTGCACCTTTTCAACTGGTCTGGATTAATTTAGTCTGTAATTCTATCTATCAAGTAATATCTAGCGATACAGCTGGTACGTTCATAAGCTTGAGTTCCAGATCATGGATTTCGACGCCATATTAGAGGACGTGGGTACGTTTGGGAAGTACCAGAAGCTGGTGATCTACTGTGTGCTACTGCCGGCTGTTATCCCATGCGGCTTCCATGCGTACGCCCAGCTCTTCATGGCCGCGGATGTGGTACACTGGTGCAAGGTGCCCGAACTCGAGCATTTGGATGATATCGAGATGGTCAAGAATATTAGGTGATGATACAAGATTTTTCTTATTAATTGTTAAGCTCTAGCAACTGTTAAATAAATCGCTGGTAACCTCATTAGGGGTAGTCTACGATATTGAAAACATTCGTCGTAACAAATTATTTAAATAAAAGAAACAATCTCTCTCTAACTCTATTAAATTTCTATATCTTCTACTACTGAAAAGATCAACGAATCAAAGACAAACGGAAAATAAAAATGTCACAAGAATTCACAGGCATCATAACAGATTTTTGTCACTCAACACGTCTAAAAACATCACTTCTTGTAGTTTAGAAGTTTTTAAGACGTACGATGACAAAGTAAGCTGCTTGTTCACTTCATAAATAGATATACTCTTCCAGCATACCTGTAGAACTGAAGAACGGTATCCCGCAGTACTCCTCATGCAGCATGTACGACCTTAACTACAGTTACATTGCTGCTAACTATCCCGACATCGATGACGTCTCCAACTCCTCCGCAGTTGTACCCTGTACACATGGATGGACGTTTGATAAGAGCGTCTATACTAATACTGTTGCTACTGAGGTGATTTGCAATTATATTTTATAGTTATACAGTTTGTCAAATCAGCAGTGCAATATTATGTGGGGCTAAAAGTGTAGAAGGTAAATTTTTGTACCAAAATATTCCGACTTCTATGCTTGGGGAACATACGGGATCCTTTTAAATGTGTAAAATTTAAATTATAATATTGTTCTATTTAACACACAATTATTAGAAATTACATTTAAAGCACAATGACTTTTATAAAGCATAAAATGACTATAGCCAAAAGAATAGTTCCAAAAATTTGTTGAATTAATTTTATTATGCCCAGTTCAATTTAGTTTGCAACAAAGATTTCTATCCGACTCTCGGGCTGGTGCTCCTGGCGGTCGGTGGTATCATCGGAAACTACATCTTCGGCTACTTGCAAGACACCATCGGAAGGAAGCCTTCCTTCTTCATCTACCTTCTCATTGAGAGCATTTTTGGAGTTGCCACTGCGTTTGCACAGAACTTCCCTGTATGGATTATTTATAGGATCGGTGTTGGGTTTACTGTCCCTGCTATTATGGCAACACCTTATGTTTTGGGTAAGAAAGTTTTTGAAATTTATTCGATAATTCAGTTGAATTTAAACTTTATTGAAAGAGTTTTTGATCAATTTTATTTAATCCTTCACTTTTAAAGAGAGAGAGATAGTATGCCTTGACCTTAATATGAAAAAAGAAGAGAATGAATGACCCACAGTAGAACCATTTCCGTCCACAAATGTATTTTAATTTCTGCATATCTAATTGAATAATGGTGTGAAAGCTTATTGAAATTATTTCAGCTATCGAGTTAGTAGGTCCAAAGTGTCGTACCCTGTGCACCATCCTATCTAACATCGCGTACTCTATGGGGCTGATCCTCCTAGCTGGTGTGGTATACTTAGTGAGAGATTGGAGACATCTGGCACTCACCACTACTCTGCCTTTCGTCTGCTTCTTCTTCTACATATGGCCAATGCCGGAAAGCCCAAGATGGCTGCTAGCGCGAGGACAGTTTGAAAAGGCGGAGATTATTTTGAAAAAGATGGCCAGGTTTGTATTCTTGCGCACTTCAAATATTTTTGTTAGAATAATTGGATAGGCTTGTGTTACTACTCCTACTTCAAATCTTTCACAAAAGTTTTGAATTCAGAGAAGCTGGTAAATTCGTACAATACGGCTTCCAGGAAAATAATATTGGATATTATGTAAATATATTTTTTGTAGAATGAACGGCAAATCATTACCAGCCAACTACATGGTACACCTACGTCGTAAATACGAGTCTGATAAACTAAAACAAGATCTGGAGAAGGAAAAGACACGGAAATACGGCATCTTGGACCTGTTCCGTACTCCCAATCTGAGGAAGAAGACCATCATCATAACTTTCATATGGTTCACCAACACAAGTGTATATGTTGGTCTATCGTACTACGCCCCAGTGTTAGGTGGAGATGAGTTCTTGAACTTTTTTTTGGCGGGAATTGTAGAGCTGCCTACATATCTCTTCCTCTGGCCTTCTATGGAGAGACTTGGCAGAAGATGGACGTTGTGTATGAGCATGGTCGTAGGCGGCGTGGCATGTTTGACCACATTTCTGGTGCAACATGGTAAGTATAATTTCCCTCTATGAGTTTAAAGACCTGCAATGTTGTTTACACTTAGTTGCATTTAATATGTCGTAATTATGCGCCATCGCAATTAGACAGAATAGTAACCTATTAACCTAGTTCATTTAACCTCCAATCAAATTATCAATGTTCATGTTTTTCTGTTTTTCTCGTTGATTTTGAGGAAGGAGAACGAGAATGTACTCAATCAAAGATCACCTGTTTCAATCGAATCGAATTCTTGGGTCTTAGAAAGCGGTCAAATTGATTTGGTATCCTGAATTACTTTCTGAACAATAAGACAATTTTGGTTTCACAGAGACGTACGTAACATTGGCTCTATACTGCGTTGGGAAGATGGGCATTTCATCATCGTTCGTGGTGCTGCCACTAATGGCTTCCGAGCTGTACCCGACAGTAGTGCGCGGCCTCGGCATGAGTCTCAGCTCCGTACTAGGCATGCTCGGACCGATATTTATACCGCTCGTCAATTATTTGGTTAGTTGCACTTTTATTTAGGGACATACCTGTTCACAAATCATTCCACAGTCTCACCGCAAACGACTTCTCTCAAACTACGAAAGAGAGAAAGATTTATATTCTATTTTTGAATTTCTTTATGACTGGCATTCATACAATTATGTTAGTTATAAAGAAGCGTTACAATTTTAAATATTAGACACTATTATATGCTTTACTTTGTTAACATTACTGTTCCAGGGCTCCGATATATTGGTACTACCTTTGATCATTATGGGGGCACTTCTCGTAGCCGGTGGTATCGCCAGTCTGTTACTGCCGGAGACTCTCAACCAACACTTACCCCAGACATTGGAGGATGGGGAGAAGATGGGTCTGGACACAGACTTTTGCTGTATCCCACCGGTTAAAGAAGTGAAGCCGAATAAAAATACGTACGATAATTGCAAGAAATGCAACACGTTGTGCACTTGTCAAATCGTCAATGTATCTTTGTCGGACAATGTTGCTGCTGTCATAGACAAGACTGGTGAAAATGTTGAGTTTATTTTAGTTAAATAAGTACACGGTATAGTATTATAATTATATTGTTTAAAACAATAGCAATGGTTATTTAAAAATAATAATAATAATAATAATAATTTGGAATTAAATACCTATAAAGCTGTTTGAGAGCATATTATAGGCTTATTTTTTGCTTTTTTTTTCATTTTGCGATGACAAAGCCGTAGGATATCGCTAGTTTATAAATAAAGTAATATCTTCATTTATTAGTAACTTTTAATTAAAAATTAATACATATTTTAAAGCACAACAAATTAAATATAACAATTAACACTTAAACGTTATTGAATAAAACAATTGTAAAATGATTCGAAGTTTAATTTTTTTTTCTACATGTTGCATGCACTGTCTAATAATTAAAATTTGACAGTTAACCAATTAGCAGGGTTGCCAATAGTAATCTTGTCTATGATCGTTTGAGAGATGCCTCTATTCTTCATCCTGGGCAGCACGTTGTTTATGATATGGGAATAACCGTGACCTCCGTAGTTAATCTGGAAATAAAAATTGCTTATGCTGGACAAGTTGAATCGCTATGAGAGACGTATAATTAATTAGTATTGATTATTTTAAAAGTGCAAATAATTAACAACATAATACCAGTCTATGTTTGGTATGAATATCGTGCGACATTAGTATTCTGTCTTCCTTTCCCTCCTTTATGAGTTCCTCTATTTTGTCAATACGCTGGGCATCAGAAGGCATCGCAACAGTCTCATTCAGTTGGTAATAAGATACTTCAGTGCCGAACAAATCGAACTGGCAATACGATCCTAACTCTGCGAATTCTAACAGCTTCTCCGTCTGTAGTAATGTACCTGGTAAATACAAGATTAATCAGATAGCTAGCTGTTTAATCAGATAACAGCCTTTTCTGAGTTTATTGGCCTTAGAGCTACCAACACATCAATATAATTATATATTTTCAATAATTAATAAGTTGTAAAAATGAAGAAGATGCATAAAAACAATCAGGGTTCACTTGCAAACTCACGATCTAAATGCGACATGACCGCCTTGTCGACTCGTCCACCGGCCTCCGTGTACAAGCGGAGGATCTCAAAGGGTGCCTGAGGATCGCGGTGCGGGTGAAAGCTGACCCCACAGCCCAGGTGAGCCTGCACCTCGCCCGCTGCTGATATCGCCCTGCGCTCGAAATCTGAACAAATTAATCACATGAGGTTTCGGGTAGAAACCGTGAGGATATAATGAAAATTATATAATTCTATTCAACTCAGAACAAAAACTTAAAGAAAAATAGTTATGAAGTTAAATAAAAATCAAATCATGTAGAATCATGGTATTCCTCATAGGATCGAGTTGGGAATAAAAATCTTTAACACGATTTTGACATAGACAAGTTGGAACAAAACCTGGTATTTAATATAATTATGTTTACCTTTCAACGGCCATACACTAGCAATCTCTCCCATAAATCCAGCTTTAACTGTGGGATAGTCTACGCATCCTTCAGTCAGCTCATTTAACATGTGATTGTAAATATCTTCTTTTGTGTTTTTGATTGATACGTCATCCTGTAGATCTGCGATATAATGTCCCGTTCCTGCTACGACGTGTACGCCGGTTTTCGATGATACATTCTTTAGGAAATCGATGTTCCTTTCTAAACCTTCTGTCGAATTTTCCACAATAGTGCCTTGAAGAAAATAAGAAAGCTTTAAGGTCCCGTTTTTAGTAAATAACGGTAACGCGAAAGCGTAAAAAATAATTGAATTCAAATACTCACCGCCTTCAAATTCTTTATAAGCTTTCACATCATTCAAAACAGCTTCCTGAGAGTCAAGGTCATTGAGAAGTAAATTTGATTGTGAACTATACGGATACTGTCTTAAATAACCCACCGTATCCAAAGAAAAGCCTTTTTCGAATTTATTGGCAATCTGTTTCGGTGGTTGTTTATAAAAATGTGTAAACTTCATATACAAATGTTCATGAGTTAGAGTTATGCCGAGAACGCTTGGGTCCACGTCTCCATTTACTGTAAAAAAAATAGCAGCTTAATTTTTTTAATTAATAAATTAATTTAATTTTCTCGGGTATAGATAATGAAATTCTTAATTTTTATGCTTGATTCAACTTTAATAAGTAAAAACTTTAGTAAATGGCAACACAGTTTATTTTTAATCTGTTATGGACAATGTTGTTTTTGGTTGATTTCAAGTTTTAGGTTGGAAGAATAATCTAATTTTATCTCACTTCAAATTATTAAAAATAAATGTTGTTAACGTCAGATACTTTGCTTATTTTGATGCTTAATTTATTTTTCAACTAATATAGGTTAGTGTGTTGAAGTGCTGTAATTTTCTATTCGAATCGAAATAAGAACAAGTGCTTGTAAATTAATATCTACTGAGATATAAATAAACTAGAACAAATGATTTTCTAAGCCCCTAAATCTGTTTTTATGAAATGATGAAGTAGAATTGCTAAGTTTCTTACCTGTTTGAACTCTCCCAACCATTTTATAAACACAACAATTTGTAACTTAAACGCTTAATAATTCACGGCTAAAATATTAAAATGTCGTAGTCTTTAAATATGGCAGATATGTAAATTTAAAGTTGTTATCAAATTTCTTATCACTTGTATATTGTGTCATAATTAAGGTGTTATTAATAAGATTGTTTTGCATTATACATTTTTAGTCTATGATTCACAGAATATATAAAATAAATTTATTCATTAAAATCTTATGCTCGTTTAATAATTCTCTACATTCTAAGGCCCTTTCTCCACTTAACAAAGCCAACTGCTAATTATGCAAAACGTGGGTTTTCGAAAAAACATTTTGATCCTAGTTTACTTAAACGATTTTTAATTGTGTACTTGACAAGTATATAATCAAAGGAGATAATTAACTAAACATATTTGCATCAAAATGTTTAGAGCAAAGTAGCAAAACATCGTCCTTGGAATCTTGAACTACTCTTGACTGCCAGTGACTTTTTTTTCTTTTCTCTCTTGGCTTTCATACAGCCAGTGAGTTAATATTAAACTAAAGTCACACAAGGATATGTGAACTGGTGAGAGGCGCTGCCATCGCGGTTGGTTCTGACAGAATATATATAAAACCTACTTAGACATTGAAAATGACATAAAAACAGCTCTATTTACTGTAAAACAAGGATCATGTGACCCTTTTTTAATTTGATAGGGTGGCGCTAGTGAGCTGTCATAATTTAGGGTGACTTAAGTCCGGTTTAGAAATTCTCGTCGGTTTATAGACAGCTTTAAAGAAAATGATTGATCGATAACATATGTACAGTTTCCTTGGTAACATTTATTGACGTATGTTTAAGTGAAAAAACACAAAACCTGATATTTATTAATAGTTTGTACTCAAAAATGCCTATTCTAGTAAAAGATTTTACTTGGACACAATCTCCTACTAATTTGCAGATCAAAATACCTTCGAAGTCGATGAATAAAAACAACATCGATGTTTTCACAACTGAATCGTATATTAAAATACATTTTAATCCATTCCTCTTTGAGATATTTCTACTACATGATGTCGACAACGAACGAAGTAAGTGTATAGTAAAAGAAGAATCAATAGTGCTAGAGTTAATTAAGAAGAAGGAAAATGATTGGGAGTGTCTTGAAAAATGCTTAACTAAAGAAGAGAAAAAAGAACTGCGTCAAAAAATACTCGAAAAATGTCAAGATGAAGCGAAAGAGAAAACTGAACAAAAGTCCATAAAGAAGAGTGAGATGGATAGATTTACAGTACAAAAGGCAATGGAGATTGATTCACAACAGCATGCGTTAATGGATTCAAGAAGAGACGCAGAACGGAACAAAGCTATGAACGAGTTACAACAATGGAACGATTCCCTTAAACCTCTAAACCCAAATATAAATGCTTCCAAACATATAAATAGTAACTGGTCTTACAACATTAAAAAAAATGAAAACAGTGTCAAAATTGTCGAACTACCCTCTTCAGATGATGAGAAAAATGAAAACAAAACTAAAAAGCAAACAACACAAAAGAAACCAGCAGTAAACAACACGTTAGCTAGTAATATAAGTAAACCAGTTAGATCTGAATACGTAGAGAAGATGAAGAAAGAAACTGCTAATAGAGTTTTACCAAAGCTAAGAGAAACAGGAGAAGTTGTGATTACGCACACGCCAAGAACATTCCCAACGCCAAGTCGAGAGTCAGCGGCGCAAGAAGAGGAAGCTTGGTTAAAAAATATCACACAAGCAAGAAGAGCAATAGGTTGTTGCAAATTTTAAATTATATTTACACTAATTTCTTCTTACATACATTTTGTTAAGATTTTTACACTTATGCACTTATTTTCAGAGCTATCACGCGTAGATTTCTGACTATAGGCCACTGTCTATTTCATACCTAGAAGGATTAATTCAAGCCTTTAAAATTTCTAGGATTCGTATCTGAAGATCTTAGGCCTGAAGAACATGACCCCCAGTGGTGTAAAGAGAAAGGGGACGAGTTCTTTCGCAACGGCAACTTTCTGGGCGCGATCAGTGCTTACTCGCATGGAATCACTCTATCCAACAAACTGCCGACTCTGTATTCAAATCGAGCAGCAGCACATTTTGCTCTCGGAAATTTCAATAAATGTGTAAGTAAAATATTCATTATTAGTAACCAAAGCCGTGACTTAAAACGACACAGTTTTGATGGGTGTATAATATGCTTAATACACTATTTTTACGAGATTACTACAAATCAATGGGTGTTTTGGAAAATATTTTGTAGCTATTTTACTCCTGTTTTACATTTATGACATTTTGGACCCTTTAGAAACTTATTAATACAGTTTTGTTTAGGTAAACGACACTTCCACTGCACTCGATTTATTGAATCCGCCATGTGAGGGTAATCGTAAAAGTCGTGCTAAGTGCATAGCTCGAAGAGCAGCGGCACTCGTGAGGCTTGGCTACTTGAACAAAGCCATCGGTGAAATGAAAGCCGCGGCGAAGCTAATGCCCGAAGATGAAAATATTAAAAAAGATATCTATAATATGGAGAAAGCTTGGGAACAAAATCCAGATTCTGATTGACATAAAGTTTGTTAAGAATGCATTATTAGTTAATTCTTCTAGTTTAAATTA
Source organism: Papilio xuthus (assembly GCF_000836235.2). Lineage (NCBI taxonomy): Eukaryota > Metazoa > Arthropoda > Insecta > Lepidoptera > Papilionidae > Papilio > Papilio xuthus. The sequence continues at coordinate 7,060,987 of NW_013531704.1, forward strand.
ATTTTATGTAATTCAGTGTTATTTAAATAAATGTGTTACTTTTCTCGCTATTTATTTCTCTATAAAGCAATTCTCGCTACAAAGCAGACTTTGAGCGAAAAGGATAACTTGGGACTACAAACCTTCGTTTTGGGAATCTGGCATTCCTAATAAATGACAGACAATTTATATCAACAGCAATTTACTATAATACACAACTAACACATGATCTATTCCTCTACAATATTTTTGGGCAGTCCAAGATTTTTCAAAAGCGCGTGCGGCGAGGGATCTCTACCGCGGAACCTTCTGAACACTTCGCTCGGGTGGCAAGCGCCCCCCGTCGCTAGGAACGTGTCTCTATACCTCCGCCCCACAGCCAATATATCCTCGTCACCTTGTCTGGCTTCATCGAAAGCGCTGAAGATATCAGCAGCTATCATCTTAGACCATAAATGGCAGTAGTACGCAGCGCCCCACTCTTCAGAAACGATTTTCGTGAACGACAAAGGATGAGAATCATATTTGTCGAATGGCAATACATTATACTTCGGCCACATCTGTCTAACAAGATCTCTCCAGAAGGTCTTCGTCGAATATAGCTCGAGATCTAATCGAGACAAGTACAATTCCTGGCATAGCTCGTATCCGGACATGTGCCGTCTTACATTGTGTAAATTCTGTACTATATCATCAGGTAAAGGCTCCTCGGTATTGTAGTGGCCACTGATCGCGTGTATAGTATGTGGATCGTACACCCAGTGTGTCATAACATGACCGCACACTTCTGCCGCGTCCCATTCAACATTCGAAAGTCCAGCCACTTCAGAGTAGTTTGCTTTGGTTAACAAATGCCTCAAAGAGTGTCCAAATCTCTGGAACAATATGGTAACTTCTTTGAACGATAGCAAGGACTGTTTTCCATCTACGGGAGCTTGGAAATTAAATATCAGCGCGGAAAGAGGCTGCGTTGATGTGACGGCACATTTATTGCGAATGGAAACGTGCCATCCCGCGTCATCGTAAATGCGGATCTTGTCATTCTGACGTGCGTATGGATCGAAATAGAATCCAGCAATGGGACTGTTACTGGACTCATCAAATACGTCGTAAAACTTAACATCCTTATGCCATGTCTGCACATTAGATCTCTCAACGATTTGAATCTTAAACAGTGTACTACACAGATTGAACAAGCTGTTTACAACTCTGGGCAGCGGAAAGTATTCTCGGATTTTATCCTCATCAAAATTGTACATAGACCATTTTTGCTTCCTTTGCCAATACGGAATATCCCAGTGTTCCAATTTTTTATTTAAGCCCCTTTCGTTTGCAAAAGTTTGTAAAGCAGCCATTTCAATATCCTGCATCGGTCGAGCACTTTCAAGCAAACTATCCAGGATATTTTTGACATTTTCTATAGACCCTGCCATTTTGGTTTCCATGCTCATGTCAACATATGTATCAAAGCCAAGAATAGTAGCTTGTTCCTGTCGTAAACTGCGAATATTTTCTAATATAGTACTTGTTTCAAGTTCCTTATTGCCGTAACCAGAACACCGTTGAACATAACCTTGCCATGCATTCCATCTTTGAGTTCTGTCTGGACAATACTGCATAAAGGGTTCATAGATATGTGGTTGCAGAGTCACGAGCCATGGCCCTTTGCTTGCATCATTATTTACTGACATAGACTTTGCAAGACTTTCGGGAAATTCTTTTACAAGTTCTTCATCACTTATTGTGCTTTTAAAGGCTTTAGTTGCAAAGTTTACTTTTTCACGGAATAAATTCCTCTCTTTCTGTAATGTAGTTAAAACACTATTCAATCTTTCACGGTTAACACCTTTAACATCTAAACCATTTAATTTACCTTCTAAAATGTATTTATCTAATAATCTTTGTTCTTCATCTGTAAGATCTTTTAAACGATTTTTTTCGTTTACCGCAGCTTGGAAGATAGGTATGCTAGTGAATTTCGACGACCTAGCTTTATGTGCTCTTTCATGTATTTGTAGATATGATTTTGTTGGCATTAGAGAACTGTTGCCCAAGTACAAAGTTTTAGTTACACCCCATGTTAGCTCGAGTTGGCTATCAAGTTTCTCTAATGGTTGAAATATTTCTACAAAAGCATTTTTACATTCCGCTGCTGATTGTTCAACCTCTCTTACACCACTCTCGTATTCCATACTTTGTTTGCTAATTGATGCGATGCATTTCTCAATTGTGACATCGTTAAACTCGGGTAAACCATTGTCAAGTAGCAATGTATTTTTCTCTGCATCTTCACCTATTTCTGGAATTCTGTAACATAGTAATTATTATGTTAATTATAAAATGTAGTTAAAAGACTTGCCAGAAGCTATATCAAGCACATCATTTGGATTCATTGTCAATATTATCTGAAATTAGAATAATTTAAACCCATCACTTTCAGACACAGGCTCATGGCTATTAGTACTTCATTAGCTCTGTTATTAACCTAAATATTACAAAATACTTACACAGCACGCGTAGTAAAACTAAAATCAAGAATGCATTTAGCAAAAATAAGACAGATATAATCATATTTAGAGATAATGTGCTAATTATAATATTGAAAGAAATTTCTACTTACAATACGACGTATCCCGCATTCCGTTTATTCTGATAAAAGGGCTTTTTAAAATGTCGGCTTACGATATTTCTACGTAATATAAATGAAGCCATATCTTTTTGCGATTGAAAATTAAATTGAATAAGTTATTTCATAATCTGAAATATTTCGCTTTAAGTATTATTTTTCATATGATTGTGACACTTTTGACACATGACATTGTACAGAACACAGACTACATATCATTCTAAAGATCACTTTTACGAATTATTTCAACGTAAAATTGGATAGTTTGTGTTATTATGGGAAATAAAAAAAACACTTGTTTGTCCTTCTTTATTATTATACATTATTCTTATATAATAATAACATATAGCCATTAAAGCTGTCCTTTCGATGGAAGACTATCTTGTTGCATTTTAATTCAATGAAAAAGCTTTTGGCCAACTTTTTTACTCTAGTTTGGTTTAACGCGCTTACATATAGGTTAAGTTTTAAAAAACGTTAAAAAGAAATTAAACTGTTTTATTGATAATTTTGTATGTAATCGTACCAAAATAACACTGCTACTTTTATTTGTTAGAAAAATCAAATTACAATACACATCAACTTTGATAAATTTATTTTTTTCATTCCTTCCAATACTTTATATATACACAATTGCTTATAAAAGTCTGATCTAATCCTCTAGATCCAAATTTTGAAGCTCTTCATCCAAATCCTCATCGAGGAATAGGTTTTCATTAATTGGCACCGCTGTTCCGGTTTCTTCCTGAGAACTATCAGCACTGGGGTCGTCTTTGGACTTCTCTTCTTCACCATTCTGCAGACCTTGGCTGAGCTGCTGTAATCTATCCTCTGTGGCCTTTGTACCAGTGTCATCCACCTGCAAAAATATAAAAATTATACTTATTTCTTGAAAAGAATATGTCCTTGAAATAATACATGGAATATAAGACAATCCAGACGGTGACACTGAATGTATTTAAAATCTACATCAGATTACAAAAATTATTCCAACCTCTGATGCCTCCATTCCAATGAGGTCGAATTGCACTTCACGGTATTCAATTGTGTCGCCTTCTTCCTCATCATACGTGCCCAAATCCACAGCTTCGTCACCATCCTGTAAACACAAAGATTAATTTTATTACATTAATAGAGAAGGTTAAATTTTATACATGGCAGTCATAACAATTTGTTCGACATTTTTTAAATGAAGAGTTGAATTGAAAAAAATACAACAAATAATAAGGCAAATTACTATTATATTGTGTGAAAAACAATGTTTTAAACAGAAATAATTTGGAATTAATGTGTTTATAAAAGAAGGGATTGAAACCTATATATAAAATATAATATAAAAGCAGATTGTGATATCATAGTGACTGGTTTTCTGTTTTAGCGGTCAGTCTATAGATAATTGTCATAGAAATATACAAAAAAGCTGTTACCTCATCAGCATCCGCGGCCAGCGCTGGGTCGAAGGAGAACATCTCCCTACCCGAGAGACCCACCGCTCTGCCTGCCTTGAAGTCCGTACGCCGTTGCTCCTCCGCCTTGTCCATTGCATCCTACACATACAACATAGTTAACAGAAATGAACATCAATAATTACACATATGTTAAGTGTTATTAAAGTTTTTATGTCTTTCTTAGGTTATGTATGAATTTATTACAAGTTTTATTTAGTTAGTTAAGTTAGTTATAAGTTAGTAAATAAACACAGTTAACTTGGATAAGTAATTGTCTGGTGTTGAGAGACAACCTATATAAGCGAGAAAGTAGAGATAGAAAAACCTCTGTAAGCGAGAAAATATCCCACTTGGACTCTCGCTTCTTCAACTATTTAACTTATGAAAACAACATTAAATGGATAGTGGAATAGAAAATTATAATATATTTTTTTTAAATCTAACATCTGATTACTGTATTTTCACTGTCATAAAAGTCAACAGAACCAGAGACAACAGTCTCTGGTTTTTTTAAAGAGAAAGATAACAGTATTTTCATTCACATATCTATAGTAAGGTATATTTTAAAAAATTCAACAAACCTGTTTCTCCTTAATTTTCTTTTTCTTCCAAGCAAGGAAGGTTTCAAGGGTTATTTTAGTTTGATTAGGACCTAAAGCTGCTCTCTCTCTTTCTATCAAATCGACCAGAGAGATTTCGTTCTTTTTCTCTTCCAATTTCTTTTTATCACGTTTAAGAACAAAGCCGGGCGGCAGAGCATGTCTATATATACATTTTGTACCGGACGGACATTCCCAAAACCAACCGTATTTAGATTTTTCCACCGCTTCAAGGAAATGTTTGCAAATCTGAAAATGAAAAATACAATCCTATATGCGAATATTTTGATATATAATTGTTATTACATAGGTCCGAAATGGCTTAAAAAAATCCTGAAATTTGGCTTCAATGTAGAGAAGTTTTCTTTTAACTCCTCATAGACGGAGTCTCAGGTAACAGCTAGCATATACATGCAACAGTTTGTATAGAAATATACACAATAAAACTTACATGATACACGAGTAAAACCTCGTTTACTATTCTACCTCGTTTTAGCTATTAATGTATGCAAATAGACTTACAATATCAGTGGTAGGCCGCTGTTTGTCACCTTCTCCGTGCTTCTTTTCAACAACTTCTTTGAGCTTATCTTCATCCCAATTGTCCATGTTATCATCATCATCACGCATGTCAACATAGAGAGACCGTTTTTCTGCCTACAATTTAATAACAAAAAAGTTAAAGGCCACAAATTGATTCGACCAAATTAGCAAAGCATGTTGCTATTAAGCTGATGAGAATGCTTGCTTGAATGACAAAGAGGAAAATAGAAATATGGCCACTCTGACTATTCCTTTGGATACAGCCCAACAAATCACTTATTGTTAACAGATTAAAACCTAGATGAGCAAGAGTTAAAGAAAGCAATAATTTTCTCGTTTACAGAAGTTTCCTAGTAACACAAATTTCTCTCTTAATTAGGTTGTTCAATGAAACCGGACATTAACTCTCGCTCATAGCGGGTTTCTTGCTTATCCAGGTGTGTATTTATTCAGTATAAATATATAAAAATTATTTACCTTTCTTTCAATACTCAAGTCATGTGAGAATTTACATTTATCACCCTTAAAACATTGACCTTGCTTGAAGAACGCACACACAACAGACTTAGGATCGGTACCTGAAAAAAAATAAGAATCACTAACACTTGGTATAAAATACAATTTATACTTATATTTGCATTAATCTATTGTTCACAATATTTATTGATACTTAGGGTCATTTAATGTTTACTTAAACAGTATCTTAGTGGCTAATTAACAATTTTTAACTTTGACACTGTATGATTTGAACAAATAATTGTTGATGTAAAATGTGATCACCTTTCTCAACTTTCTGTGTCTGTACAGGTTTAAATAACAGAGCTAACTCTTTCTGTTCCTTCATTTTCTGTTCTTTCTCTTTTTTCTTATCATCCATAGGTTTAGCCGGATGTATACCGCCACTTTTCACTTGTTTCTCTACCTGCTGTATGAACTTCTGTTGCTTTGCACCTTTTTTATTCTTCAGACCAAATGTCTTGTCCTTAAAAGATTAAATACAAATAAAGTTGTAAATTATTTGTGCAATAAGTTTTAATTTATTATTTGTTAGAAGCAACTTGTCACTAAGTGTAAGCTTTTACATTTCTCTGTTATATAATCTTTGTTGTGGTAAATAACATTGTATACTTAGTAATTTAATTATTATTCAGACTTCACACTTTATTATTTGTTTACGTCTGCCTCTTATATAAACTTACCAAATATGTCATAAAATTAAGGAATTTCCATTAATTTCACAATTATATTCCTAATTTAGGCAGTTTTATGTCATTACCACAACTTATTATGACACCTAATATTTTCAAAGTTTCAAATTACACGACCAGAAAAGTCGTTATATTTGTATAGAAATGATATTGAACATACCTCAATAACTTTTTCCTTTTTCTTTTGCTCCGTTTTTTTGCTGCCGGCTGCAGCTGCTTTCTTCGGCGGCATGGTTAGGCTAGTTCTCTGTACTTTTAACACTTATTAATAACTATATTTAAAGCAACTTTCACAACTAAAATATCAGTAAAGTATTGTAATCACTTGATTTTAATCAAGATGCAAGCCCTGCTTTACATTGCATTTAAGTTAGAACTCAATAAAACTAAAGAATTAAAATATCTTATTGCTATAGGAAAACGACGTGTGGATTGAAGTGGAAGTTGTGGAAAAAAATGACATTGACATATTGAAATCACAGATACAAATATTTATTCATTTATAATTTGTTAACATCAGAAAGTTATAAAATAGAAAATTTTGATAAGTTTTATTTCAATTGAAATTAAGTTATTATGCTTAAATGTAATTAAAAAAATAGTTGGATGTCAGAAGTATTTTGTAAAATTACAAGACCTATAGGAATTAATATGAACATGGAGATTTTTTATCTGGGGAATAACATGGTGGAGTAGCTGCTCATTGGTCGATTAAAGAACTAGTTTGATAAGCTGTGACAAGGCTGTCTTTGGTGCTGCTATTATTAAGCTCTAACGCCTTTTTAGGGAAATTTATTTAAGAACTTTAAAAATGTACAAACAAAATAATTTCAGGAAGTACATTTATGGTCATAAGTTGTTTTAAAACATGACACACATTGAATATGTATTCTGCGAACATTGCAACTATTCCAATTTGAATTTTCTTTTTAGTCCTTATTTCTTTATTTACAGCAATGTTTTATTTTAAAATAATATAATTAGTTGTTGCCAATTAATCAATCTTACATAAGTTGCCTAAGAAAATATTAATACAAAATAGGTGAATCTATAGCATATATACTGTAAACACTGTACGGCAAATCTGATAATAATTTGACATTTGACGCTGCGCTGGGCGAGTAAAAATGTAATAAACAGTCGCGAAAAGTAGGCCATGGCGTACGTTAGTTTATATGATATTTCATTTTGCACCGTCAAATAACCCGCTATTGTGTTTCTATCAACCGTTACCGCCATGGAGTTAGTGGACATAGAAGAATGTCAACCCGAGGGAACGGGGGTCAGTCGGAAGAAGAGTTTATGGGCAAAAATTAATAATAGGACAACGTATAGCTATTTAATTAATGTTGTTATTTCTATTTTGTTACTTACGTGTTTAGTGTTAGTGCTATATTTCTTCAAAGAGTATTTAAAAACAATTTTGTATTGGGTCGATTTGCAAGACCCTAGGATCATATTTTTATTGTTTATGGGATTGTTTTTGATAGTGAGCTTCCCGGTGACGATCGGTTATTTAGTGTTGATAATAACAAGTGGATATTTGTTCGGGATTGTGAAGGGACTCGGTACAGTGGTTGTGAGTGCGAACTTTGGAGTGGCGGTGGCTCATTTTACGCTCAAGATGCTCCGAGGATATCTCCCATTGGACCGTCTTCTTAAGAACGAAACGGCCCGAGCGTTGCTCAAAGTGATATCCGGACCACAGGCGTTTAAAATAGTTTTCTTCGCCAGACTTACCCCTATACCTTTTGGGGTGCAGAATACAATATTTGCAGTAAGTAGAACATTTTTTTTAAAGATGAATAACGGAGGGTTTCTGACACCAAAATCTCTGTATAAAACATCTACCTAGCTGTCTTTGTGAAAACAGATAACAATATGTTTTAAATGGGGATTTTGGTCTCTGAAACCATCTGTGAGTTATTTTAAAAATTAACTTGCTAAGTTCAGTAATTAATAAATATCTAGAAATTAACTGTAAGGCTTAAAAGTTACTGGTGTGCGATTTTTTTTTAATTTATACCATATGATAATGGAGTGGAACCTCCATTGTCATGATTTCCGCTTCTTAAGTAATTTCTTCATCTTGATTGGTGGTTTGGTCTTTGTAATTATAGATATTATTACATTTTCATCACAATTTATGATAATTTTTATATAATTAAGGAAGTCTTAAGACATCAAAATCTTTGCCGGATGAGTTAATATTAATAATGTTGGAATAGTTATCTTTTTTTAGATAGAACTTGTTAAACCATTTGAGTTATCTATCTGTTATCATTCTTATAAACTTGACTTTACTATCACTATGGCCGTGCTGATGACAGGAAATGTTTTACAATGATAATAGTATTTGTAAAATGAATCAGAACATTGGAGCTTAGTATTAAAATAAGTATGAATATTTTTAAGATTATTAAAAGATATTATTTGACTTTATAATGTTAAATGTTTGCTGTAATTTTTCAATACAACAGATATTCAATGTAAGATGATGATCTCCCTCAAAAACTATGCTATTTTTATAATCTTTTATTGAGGATGTTGACCATATCTGCTTTCACACTAAGCTCTCATTTGCACTGGCGTGCAACGTATTTGTAACGCGCGGTAAAAAAGCGTTCAAACAAAATAATAATTTACAATTACATATTTGTTTATATGGTAGCTCCTTTAAACCATTACGATTTTTAATACGCAGAGTTGCATTATGAACGCAATATGAACTGATCAAGAGTGATTTTAAAACGTTAGTCGCTTAAGCGCCGTCAATCTGTAGATTTAGAGACGCGTTAAAAAAACGCCCGTGCGAATTAGCGCTTACTTAACGTTAGTTAATCTTTCTTGACATATTACATTTAAATATCAGTTTATTGTTATATATTCTAAATAATCAACTTAAGTATAATTAAATTACTAACCATGGGTCACCAATCATAACAATGATGACAATATATTTTATACAAATACTAGCTGTCGCCCGCGACTCCGTCCGCGCGGGATTAAAAATAGATGTTGGCCGATTCTCAGACCTACTCAATATGCTCACAAAATTTCATGAAAATCGGTCCAGCCGTTTCGGAGGAGTATGGGAACGAAAATTGTGACACGAGAATTTTATATATAAGATTTTGGTCTCAGAAACCATTGGTTACTATTGAAATATGTAACTACGTATTTAATTCGACCGTGTTGTAAGCATTGATTGTAACGAGTTAGGAATGCAATGTTTTCCCTTTTGATCTCACAACATGCCGACGTACGCCTTCGCTTGTAGCAATTGGCGGACAATTGACTTGCTGCATTGGCTTACAAACAAAATACTCTGGCTTTGTGCTGTTTACATTACTCGGTGCCCGCGACGATGTCCGCGTAGGATTAAAAAAATTTAGTAACCTATGCGTTCTTCCAGACTATATCCTGTGCCGAATTTCGTCGAAATCGGTTAAACCGTTCTGAAGATACCTTCTAACAAACATCCATCCATCCATAGCCGTTCAGGATATACCTAACAGACATCCAACTATCCATCCATCCATAAGAAACGAAAAAAGTCACATGTCCCATAAAGAAATGTAACTTTATTTCTTATCGATGGATTAAAAAGCTACAATTAAATGTTCCAACCGTGGTTTACCTTAATTAACGATTACGAGAGGACCAGTGACACCAAATAATAACTACCAATCGAATCTCGTCGTTCGGGCACCCTCGAATATTGATCGGATAGTGACAGACCAAGTCGAGATCCCCTCTTAGTCCTTGAGCCCAAATTATAGATCATATTCGTGCAACCAGGGGTCCCGCGGCCTCGTAATACGGAAATATAAATTTAAAAACAACTTGACCCGATGACCTGTAGACAGCTGACGTGATATATGTCATACTTTGAGTGATAATAAAGTGAGTTTTCATTGCCGTAACACATTCACAACTTTCTTTGTATAGAGGTAATGGTTAGCTCCGGTAAAATTCACGTAAAATGTGATCATCATCATCAGCTCACTATACGACCCCACTAAGGGGTTCGGTGCCTACCCTAAATTAGGGGTGACTAGGCCATAGTCAACCACGCAGACCAAGTCCGGGTTGACATCACACATATCTTTTTAATTTCTTTGCAGATATGTGTAGGTTGCATCACGATGTTTTCCGTCATCGTAAGAGCGTCGGATAAATGTACATATGTAAATCGAAATTCGAAAAATACATTGGTACATGGCGGGATTTGAACCCATGACGTGCAGGTTACAAGTCAAGCGTGAGTCACTGACGCTCTACGTTAAGTGAGATACCGTAAGATGTCTATCTTTTACAAGATCTCTGTTTAGAATACTCTAGTGAAGCTGTAATTTTTTTTGAAGTGTTAATTTTCCGTCACATAGTTTAAAATGAACGTTCCGGTCGGCCGTTATTCCAAGATAATGTCGCTATAAAATCTCTGTTTGACTTTACGGCGTGCGTCAGAGATATGTTGTGCACACGTGCTCTGTGCTGTTTCTCTTGCATTCGAAGGTCGTGGCTGCACACTAACCTAGGAACAACTCAATGTATATTCAATCGTTTTTACGGTTCCTCAAAGGAAAAATACGGAACCCTTATAGGATCACTTTGTTTTTTGTTTTGTGTGAGAAAGGGTAACTTTTTCTGACGTCATGTTGACTTCCAAGATATCGTAGTTCTGAACTTAGCCTTAATATAATCGAAAGCAGAGGCATTAGTTATGACATTTTTATAAGGTGTTTGACAAAGACTAGTCGTTCTCAATGGATAGATATTGTTATCTCTGTCTACCATAATACGATAAAGCGACTTGATATAATTCAACAACTCAAATAAATAAATTTAAATAAAAATTGTGAAGCTTAATTTTAAATCTTGTTTCAATAACTTGTTGTTGTTAAATCCGCTTCAAAGCTGTTGGCTCGCGGCCAGCGGTAAGTGGTGCTTTCATCTCGATGCACTTGAGTAACGCATCTCTATACTACAGAGATAAAAAGCGATACTAACTCTAAAGTGTTGACTTAAGTTATTTGACCTTGAGAAGCGTGTAAGCTTTTAACCGGCTACAAAGACTAGTCGGTGTATATTTACTTAGTAAAGTATTTTATAGTCGTAGGTTAAGGTTGCTCTACTATCCGTAAGTTTCGGAGACCAAAATGTCCGTTTAACACATATTTTTATCTCTGTTTTGTCAAAGATTAATGAAAGAGATGGCGTTATTACTGAGGTTATGGTAAAAACTTCTATACAAGAAGACTGAAAAGTATTATAACAAGCACATAAGACGAAAGATATTTGCTTTGCCTATTTTCTTCTCTAATCGATTCCACCTTGTTAAAAAAGTTAGACATGGAAGGTAAGGAGATATAACTAATTTTAGTTGTATTGCACGCAGAGTTACATCGTATCAAAATCAATAAGATATCTCGTCAGGGCGCTTTTGTTCTTGGCTCCATTTCTGAGGCGACGCTGTTTTGGCGCCGCGTGATATCGCCACACCGACGCCTTTATGGAAAGGACACGGCTATTGAAAATGTTTGGCCAACAATGTGATAAGATTGGACAAATGTTGATTGAGCGAGATAGTTGGTGCAAACGTTTGTCAAATACTTCGTGATATTGTAAACGATAAACTTTCAATGGTTCATTATTTTTAAAGTTTGTTCGAAGGTATCTCCAAAACGGTTGTTTGGACCTCGATGAAATTTGTCATACATATAGAACATAGTCTGGAAGAACACGTAGGCTTCTAATTTTTCTTCCCCGCGGGGACAAAGACCGCTAGTTAAATGGGTTTATTGTGTTAGAGATAGAAATACGTTAATAATAATTACGAATGTTACGGTACATTTTATAATGACGTCAACAAACATCTCGTTACACGTAAAAGTATTTGTTGTGCTGTTTATTGCCCACACACGTCTGCCTTTGATCAAAACAGATTATATGCTCTTTTTATTATACTCCGGAAAGAAGACGTCAAACTTAAGTTATTGTTCAAAATAAAAGCATCATACTCTTCACTTAAATGTTTGTAATGTAAACAAAAAACAACACACTACGATTTAACAAATATAAGTAATTAAAGACAACACTATTCTCTGCTCATTGTTACAACTCACTCTTTTTTACACTAAAAAAATATCAAAACACTACTCAATAAAAGGAAGAAATAAAACCTCACGGCGCCACTATGTGCCAGCAACTTTTTACTTTTTTAGTGGCGCCCTCTAACGTAATGTCGCTAATTACGCTTAGACAGTTATAAAGTCGTATGAATAAATTAATTTTATAAATTAAGATGTAGCATCCAAGTTTACCTTTTATGTTTTTAAGTAATTATAATATTTGAATGAGATACACATCTTCTCTTACTAGTATTATAATTGCGAATGTTTGGATAAATTTATAAGAAGGTATCTCCGGAACGGCTCAACAGATCTTGATAAACTTGGCACAGATGTAGAACTTAATCTGGCAGAACACATATGCTACTTATTAATTTTTTTTAATTATGGGAGGAAGGAGTCACGGGCGACAGCTAGATTTGAAAATAAAAGATATAAAGTGAGTCTGCCATTGCCAAAACAAATGACGATATTACTTGGAGTGCACTGACCTTTATTCATGGACAGGCTATATGCCGTGATATTTTGTGCCCATTTGATTTTCGTCATTTTTCACGCTAGCCAGTTAGAGTTTAGTAGCGGTGGTGAGTTTCTGAACTAATAATAGAGTTAGAATTAACTGTCACTAACATCAACTTCGTTTAAGTCGGTACAGCAACAAAAGATGTCATTTTCAAGCAACGGCCTGTCTGTCTATAGAGATTAGATTTAGAGTGACAATACTGCGTGTTTTTACAGTGTTGCGGCAGTGTAAACCGACGGTAACATATCAATGACCTTGACTTTCGTTTAATTAAACTTAATAATTAAATTTAACCATATTTGAAACAATAACACTGTGAATTATGTTTTTATTTGTTAGCCTTGACTTTTTTCATTGCTTCAGAAATAACAAGAGTTTGTTGTAATTTGAATGTTAAATTAATTGCTCATTAAATCTTGAAATATAAACGCAGCACGCGATTCCGTGTAAACCGGCCGCGTGAATTGTAGAAATGTTTCTCCTAGATTTTTTTATGTTATAGCTTACTATTTGACACCATAGCTGCATTAAATATTTTATAATTAAGTTTTGTCTAGGATTTAAATGTAAAGATAGTAATTTAATGGCCAACCTCCATTAAATGGAGAGGAACCTTAAGAGAGGTATTTCCAAACCGCTACGACTTAGGGTCTTTTAAGAAGCGACATAATACTTCGTAAAGATGCCCTGCCTTCTGGAGGGAAGACAGGATTATGTGGGTTTGAACCCACTAAAACCCCCTCGGTAGTCAACCTCGAGCGCAATTGAAGAGGGTTCCGGGATATTCGAAGAACGCATCGGAACCTAGAAGACTTAAAGGGCAGTTTAAGTATTCATAAAAGACGATTTCGGCAAGAGATCAAACTGATTATTTTTTTCTTAATGTTACTATTTATTTGCATTTTTTGAAAACTGGTTTTGTGAGTGGCGTTATACGCTAGTATTTTAATAATTATTGTTTTATTTTCGGAAAAATACAAGTACTATTAAACAAAAACTTTTAAAACCGGGCGCTGTTGTAATTTTCCTAGATAAGAACAAAAGTCCTTGGGTTGTAACTTGATGTATTTACATGCATAATAAGCTGTATTATAATTAACTTTTTTTAACCTTTGCAGTTATGCGTCAAATATGTTTGAAAAGGAGAAGATCTGGAATAGTGCGGTAGGAAATTTAAGACACTTCTCTTATATGTCAGAGAATACCAGTGTAGTAGTGAAATATACAGAATTATGCGATGAGATGTTAGATTAACATCTCTCATTATATCTCTTAAGAGAGTTACATCTCTTGCGAGATTAAGAGATCTGTCGCTTTACATCTTAGGGTCGTTTTGTTAAGGACAAATTTGCATCGTAAATTTTTCTTTTTTATGCTAAGAAGCGCTTAACGTACTTGTTAGTGGCCATGTCTTCGATTGACTATTAAAAATATATTTATAATCTATATTTATCTATGCATAGATTATTTTATCTGTAGACGATGCGTCATATCGACTACGATATAACTGACACTTTAAGTAATTAGTTTTTTTTTTAATAATGATGTGTTGATGTTACATAATGTAATCAATATGGTTCGTTAGGGAAAGGAAAAAATATAATTCGTCAACTCCTCGCTACAGGAAAGTTGTTACCTGTTATCTATATAGCGTATAGCGTAGATTTGGCACAGATGTAGAAACAAACTGGAAGAACATAAATGCTACTAAGGTTTTTTTTTAATTCAGCGCAAACGGCATTACGGGCCATTATTTTTTTTTACTTCAAGAGTTTGTACATGTTGAAAATATGAATTAAATATGAAACCTTTATGCCATAAATTGGTTGTGTATATTAACAGACATATATGTGTGTAGGTGAGCGAGGTGGGCGGGTGCAGTTACCACGTGGCTACACTGCTGGGTCTGCTGCCGGCGCAGGTCATCAATGTGTACCTCGGCTCCACGCTGCGCTCTATGCACGATGTTCTCCATGAGTCCCATCTCACCGGATACATCGTTTTCGCATTCCAGGTATGACGTACTGTATACGTATAACGCAATGTCGGTTTTGTGAATACCATCCCCCTGGGAGAGATTTCTACGCCTCCTATTTATTATCATGTCTTTAGGTGAACTTACGTGAGACTGTAATACGCAGAACTGTGCTGCCGCTTTCGGTCGCCCAACCGCTTACTATTCTAACGTCAGTACTAGGTTGCGACGTGATACGTCGTCTCTCACATTTTCTTTGATAAGCGTCGCATTGCTTAATGAAGGGAACTCGGAAGATTCCAGTAGATTCTTAATAGAAGTTACATATGAGGCTTAAAGTTTTCTTAGGAAAACACCTGTAATCTCCATCTATAAATCTTAGAATAATTTTCCGTCTTCCTTATAAACTGAAATCTCAAACGACATTCAAAATTATAAAGTTTTAGTGATTAAATTCAAGCAACGAGAGTTCTGTATTTTCCAATTTAAATCAATGATGTATTGACTTCATTAACGTTGTTAAAGTTATTAACATTAAAAGATTGATAAATAGATAAATTATTATAACATTTTATAACCTAAAGATATAATTAATATTCATACATTTGCAAGCGAGACTTGAGTGAGTCGTGTTATTGCATTAGAGCGCACTAATTGCATTCGCTCGACACCGCTGTATAGATCCAGTTTTTACTGAACATGTTACGTCATAGGTTTATTTATAAATTACTATCTGTCTTGTCTGTCGGAATTTAAAAAACTATTGTTCGCAGCGTAATATTATATATTTCCTCTATAAAGGACTATCCAACAAAAAAAGAATTTTTCAAATCGGACCAGTAGTTCTGATAGCGCGTTTAAACAAACTCTTGCACTTTATAATATTAATATAGAAATAATTTCTTTGTAGAGTATAAAACGTTGAATAATAACCTCAATAATAATCCCTGGAAAAGAAAACAAGATGTCACCGGCGATTAAATAATAATTAAAATCGATGGTAATTTGAATCGATAGATTTCGTGTTCCTTAAAACGATTTCTTTCTTTCTTGTGTGCATAATCATTCCGCCAATGACGTGGCATACTGGCCAGTGAACCTTTGCCTTTTTAATTAAGAACAAGTTAGATGAAAAGAGAATAGCGCGGGAACAAAATGTAGTCGCGAATAGTGCTCAATAAAATAACATTGTAAATATGTAAATAATTTTAGTATAGGTATTTTAACAACGTAATAAATGCGTTTTGGCTGCTGTTTTCATATATATTCTTAAAACGTTTACTTATGTCTCCTATCGTCCAGAATCAAGTCACTTAGGTAAATATAACTAGGTTTCCTAACGTAGTAATAATTGCTGTTCCTTTGTTCGTAGAAATCTATCCTTGTTAAGAGAAATAGTTCATAATATAAACCCGATTTAACCGCCTGATATTATAACTAAGCTAAGTGAGAGTTAACGTGTGATAACTGGATTTAACTGGCAATTTAGTACAGTCAGCAACATAAATATGTATTCATTTATAAAGCTTCAGTAACATGTATTTAAAAATAAATATACACGTGTCGGTTCGTATTCTGAACATGTATACATTATTGTCGTATAAATGTAAAGCTATTTTAGAAACCAAAGGCGTGTACATGTTTCTAAAGTTTTTAGTATACATATTTATGTAGCTGACTGTACATAATGACTATCTGTTTGTCTATATGCTTTGTTTATCTCGATTGTTGTATTGATTTGGATCACAAGTGACCGATTATATTGAAAATTACCTCACAAACATTTCTCTATCTTACTAATATTATAAATGCGAATGGTTAGATGGATGGATGTTTGTTTGTTAGAAAATATCTTCAGAATGGCGCAACGGATTTCAATTAAGTTTGGTTAGATTTAGACCATAATCTGGAAGAACACATAGGCTACTAACACTTAAGTAGCCTTTTTAATTCCCGCGAACGGAGACGGGCGACAGTTATAGATATACGCGACAATCAAATATATACTTTACCATGTACTTTTTAAGGAAAATAAGAGGGATAAAAATATGTTTTTGTGGTGAAAATTCACATGGAATACTAAATATAGTATAAATTTCATATAAAACCTTTGTCCTTTACATTTTGTATGACATTTAAAGGCCGCTTACACAGGTTAAATATAACACGAACAATGTGATTTAAACGAGCCGTTTCACAGAAGTCGGGTACGTAAACAGTTTCTATATTTAGAATGTTATTTTGATCCTATCATTTGATCTAAAGTAAATATTTTATAAGTCTGGTATATTTCTACCTAACTATTGTAAAGTCAAAGATTTGTTGAATGAAAGTACTGTTGAAACATCTCTATCTATACCCTCTCTCTCTCTCTCTCTCTCTCTTTCTCATCATTTGAAAAATACATCAACTCTCTCTGTCTTATTATCTGTCTGTTTTAGGAGTCGACCGCGACTCCGTTCGCGTGCAACTAAAAAACTTTTAGTAGGCGATGTGTTCTTCCAGATTATGTTCTACATCAATGCCAAATTTCAGCGAAATCCATGCAGCCAATCTGGAGATACCTTGTAATAAAAATCCGCCCAACCAAACATTGGTATTTATAATATTAGTAAGATTATAACAAGGATTAAGTTTGTTACTAAAGATAATACAAGACTTAAACCTTGAACGATGTTTCATAACAGTGTTTAAGTTGTTGGTATTAGGAGAAGTATTGATACTGGTAAGTCGACAACGTGACGTGTGACGTCACAAGACCTTTGCCACCGGCCGCGTGTCGACTCAATTACGATTCATTGGCTTACTTAAGCACAATGAGCCATGGCCGTACTGACAGCATTTCACGAACGTGGCAAATGCTAAGGTATATTGAAATGCGGTGTCACTGCCGAAACGTTCACATGAAAATTGTTATCACAGTTTTTTTTTGTTAATAATAAAACTAAAAATAGCTATTTTTCCTATTGATGTGAATCCCGAATGGAAATCGAGCGATGGATAAGTATTAGATCCAAATATTTTTTCGTTAATATGTATAATACGTACATTTTGACCTCTATCTTACTAATATTAAAAATGCGAATGTTTGGATGTATCTTCGAAGGTCTCTCATATCCAGGACGGTTGCATGGATGTTGCTGAAATTTGGCATATATGTAGAACATGGTCTGGTAGAACACGGTCTGCTAGAACACATTTCTAATATTCTTTTTTATTCCGTACAGACGTAGTCACAGGCGACAGCTAGTGTTAAAATCACGGAATAGTATTTAATTGATGGATTAATTTCCAAAGATCTCTCGAATGTTCTATGAACTATTAGATTACTCTTAATTAATAACAATTAAGTCTGTCCTCGTTTATAGGTACTTTAATTATAAAGGCATTTGTTTAATTACTTTTTAATCCAAGAGACTAACGACTAAGCTAAATTGTATTGCTGATTTTTTAATAAATTAAAATGTTTAATATATAGTTACCCTATCACATGATTAGAGTTGCATAATCTGTGAGACCTGAGTAATTTTTCTGTAATGTTTTTCGCCGATCTGCTTATTTTATATTCCACCGGATTGCTATTCTTTGGTTTAGTTATGTTTAGTTTTAGTTAGAATTCTTTGGCGCGAATGACGTGATTTCCTTACAAAAGTCAAGTGTAAGAATGATTAGTGAGGGGACATAGACGTCGACATTTTTAAGGACAGTATTGCGCCAGTACACCGGCACAGATTTTTTTCCTAACAGTTGCAAGATATCGGAAGAACGGCTGCATGGATCTCGATGAAATGATGTAGAATTAAAACATAGTCTGTAAGAACACATAGTCTACTATTTAGCGCGGATATAGTGGCACTTGACAGCTAGTATTTATATATTTCTTTGAGTTATATACTTCGTGATTTAGTACGATACAGGCCTAACAATCGTAATTCCCGTTATCAGACGGTAGCGAGTACGCGCGTATACCTTTTGAATTCATTATCGATAAAGGAAGTAATGTAAAGGTAAAGACACACTAGAGCAGAGATTTTACTGGTTTTGTTGAACATCTACTACTAATTTAAAAAAATATATAATTAGTTTAAGCGTTCTTCACTTTGACTTGACTATGTTCTACGTCTATAACAAATTTCATCGAAATTCTTTTCCAAAAATTCCTTTTAACATACATCCATCCATCCATACATCTGTCATTTATTTCCTCAATTTCCTTGTAAAGGTCATATAATTATTATTTGGTGTTATTTATTTTTAAAAGCGTTTGTTTATACACTCTGAATATCCACTCTAATGTGTTGATGCCTTTAGCCCATTTCGACCGGTACATTGCGGATCGCGTGAGCGCAGTCTTATTTCCTAACAATTCATAATTCACTTAATTTTAGTCGAAATATACATTGAATTCACGAAATTCAGTCGCAAATAAGATAGTATGTAATCATCCTTAATTTTTATTTATTTATATCGGCTTATTTAACACAGTAAGTGAAAAAATTACCTCAGGCTTTTGCGGTATCGGATTTTTTTTTGATACAAACTTTATTAATCCACTGTCAAAAAATTAAAACGACGATACGTCTTTGTTTTATTAAAAAAATTGTACAAGTGTTTTCGTAACGGGAATTCTCAGAAATACAAAAAAAAAATATTTAAAAACAAAACTCAATTTTCATCCAACTGCGGCAAGCCTTCACTTGGCCTCAGTGTGACAGACCTCTTATCCTCATCGTGTAGAGAAGGCTGAAGAGTACTCATTACGTCATGTGAAAGGCAATGTTGTATTGTCCCATTCAAATGTCGTACAGGGGAATTTTAAAAATGCATTAAAATTAATGTTTTAAATAAAAAAAATATTGTAAATAACGTTCAAAGTACATATATTCGACTTATTTATTCTTGTCGATTTTGAAAAAAAAAGGTCAGACGGACGGACGGACAACAAAGTGATCCTATAAGGGTTCCGTTTTTTTTCCAATGAGGTACGGAACTTTAAAAATGGTTTTTATATCATAAAATTTGATTATAAGATATTTCTATTATATGTTAATTTAATCCTGTTTAAGATTTTTTTCTATTGGTTTCTATTACGTAATAAATACATATTGTATAATAAGAAAATCTCCATTAGCGAAGCTATACAATACATCCTTTATATAATTTTATATGTAAACAACATATATTATATAAACTAGTGGCCGCCGTTGGTTGAAATTCACCTAGAATTCATCGCCAGTAAAAACCGAAGCTTTACCTTGGTAACAAAACACAACTACGCTATGTCTAATAGATTGGTAACACAACGTGGTGACGACCTTCGAATTCGCATTCAATACCTCACGTGTGTGACGACCACTAACATACATTTTTAAATAGCTTATTGTTTTTCAATTTAATCTTTAGTGATGGTTGATCGTCATGTGTTTGTGACTACTTCAAGCCTCGGAGTCTTCCTAAAACGTCTTAATATCTGAGGTACAATCAGGGCTCTTCTCAGTGTAATACTTCCTGGAAATTACTTGTTCTTTGTAAAAATAAAGTTCTTCCACTCTTACAAAATAAACAATTAGGTAGCAATGCATACTTTTAGACATTATTAGTTTGAATCATTTGGTGCGTTTTCGTTACAAAGTCAAGTGTCAGAATGATTAGTGAGGGGACATAAACGTTGACATTATAATAAGGCTAGTGTTGCGCCAGTGTACCGGTACTATGCCGGATTTTCTTCCTAACAATACAAACACATTTAAAAGCGAAGTTCTATTGATTATTGTTTGTGGAGTACTGCCAGATTCCCCGATAGTACCTATTTAAATAATTTGATTTTTTATATACGAAGATAGAGAAGGTATTCACTTATATCAATTTCGATTACTTAAGTCACAACTGTTCAAATAAGTTCATAAAAGGTCTATGTTCTAATTACTTTGATTAAAACAATAATCTGATATGAAATT
>NW_013531704.1:7082188-7106612 GCF_000836235.2 Papilio xuthus
TAGATGACACTGAATCTTCTAAGATTGGCAGACATCCAAT
This sequence comes from Papilio xuthus, assembly GCF_000836235.2. NCBI lineage: Eukaryota > Metazoa > Arthropoda > Insecta > Lepidoptera > Papilionidae > Papilio > Papilio xuthus. Next base: position 7,082,229 of record NW_013531704.1, read on the forward strand.
TAGATTTAAACTATAACAAAGACTTTACCATGACCTTTTATCTAAACTGAATTTGTGCCCTTAGTGCAGATTTCTAGATTTTAATTTTTTCAATTAAAGACTGCGGCAGTTAGTATAATCCTAGAAGAGAAATATACACAGAGGTACCGCTATATTAAAGTATAGTCGAACTTGGAAAAGTGAGAAATCACGATTAGCGAGAGACTGTCCAATCCCAACAGCCGACCTCCATAAGCGAGAAACTCGTTAGAGAGAAACCTCTCAACATTAAACCGCCCCTATCCATAGAGGGTCGGCACAGTATGTATTAATCCTCCATACATCTCTATCAGCCTTCATATCTAAATTCTTTTGAAAGTTATTTTGGCTTTTAAGAGAGAAACCTATATAAGTGTGAAAAATATCGCAATACCTTGAACTTTCGTTTATCCTGGTTCGACTGTATATAGTATACGTAGTGATGATGTTTCAAAAAACTTTTTTTTAACTTTCAGATACTAATCGGGATAACGCTAATGGTGTGGGTGGTGCAGAAAGCCCGAAAGGAATTAACCATCGCTATAATGGCGGCGGAACTGTCGAGAGACACGCTCTCGAGTTCTGGCAGTTCCTCGATCAGCTAGCCCTCGGCCCGGGGCACGGAACTCGACACTACCTCGGAGAGGACCAGCTAGTGCACGGCCCCCGGGTGCATAGCCACCTGCTATTATGAAACCTATGTGTGAAGTGATTAGGTTCACTTTCCTGTGATATTAAGTTTACGTACCTCAAAGAGGATTAATTGACTCTACTGACAGACATCGCTAGCTGTCAACGATGACAGCTCCGGTTGTCAGAATGTGTCACTCGTTCGGAAATGTGCATTTATTTATTTTAGCTACATTAAATTTATTATTGAAGATCATGTAATTTTGTAGATTAAAGTAATTTGAGAATTAAGTAAGTCGTGATGATTACATAGTTATTGACCAAAATATAAAAACATAATAAAGGCAACAGTTTTGTTTGTAAATGTATTACTTAATTTGTACAGATAATAAACTTACGTGTATCGTAAGAATTTGTTTTGAATACATGGATGTATTATAAAATTTATTTTTATCTTCAATAAATTACGGAATTGGCAAAAGCTATAATAAAACATCACATTTACATATGTATGTTTATGTATTTTGTTTATATACATTTTTGTACAATACAGATAAAAGTCACTGACACACGTAAAATCTGTAAAATATAATTATCGGAAATGTTATTTCTTTGTTTTAAGTAAAATTCATAATTCGAAGAGAATTCAGTTTGTGGAATTTTGCGAAGTTATCGTTTCGTATGACTTATTACGCTTTGTTGACAAAAAAAAAGTTTATTAGTTACAATGTATATATTTGTTTACAGCATAATGTTGCGTAGATAAATAATTCGAAAACCGTGACCTAGTTGCAGATCTGTAACACTGCCAAGTGGGATTTAACCTACGTAATCGGACAAACATTTATTTGTCTTTTGTACTCGTAATTTTATTACTATTATAATAACGAAGTATCATTATGGAATGGAACCTGTGACACTTTCTGACTTTATTATTTTTTACGATTAATTTTCGCCGATAACGTAACAGTCGAAAATCTAGTTCAAACTCGAGATGTTGATATCTAACCACTGAACTATCGCGCCTGTAACGAAAATATCGCAGTAAACAAAGTCGATGTTGACGCTTCGTAGTTTATCCTGAAATATGTAAAAACATTTTATGAGCCGTACGCGAAATACCTTGGACACTTTCCAAAGTAAATTTGAAATAAAAAAATATTCGGCCCAGGAATAAATGTGTCGATCCGACAACGGTTTTTGCCAAAGGAATTTTGTTGTTCGAAAGTTGTAAACATAAAATATAAATTTAAAACAGTAATGGTTGCGATAAAACTTTAATAATTTTAATAGTAACAAAATTTAAAAGAAAGTAATTGTCGTGCAGTGTCAGGAATTAATGATATTGGCACAAATAATATTAGAAATTGCTCCACTAAAAAAAAGTTTGAATTGAAGATTTTGAATTTCGAAACATCAATACAATAGAACTGGCAAGCTTATCATCTTCTTTTATACTTTTTTTTATTATTTAATCTTAATTCATTTTAAATATTTAATTTCGTTTTTCATTTTCATAATTCCGTTTAATGCATAAATGACTAGATCAAACTTCGTGCGATAAATTCTTTTGTAACAACAAAATTACCCACGCGATATAAACACGACAATTTTCTAGTTAACAATTCAATTGTGTCGTCCATGTCACAGACAAATTGTGTACAACGCCCATTTGGGATTTGCCTAGAGTCTAGACAAATAATGTTAACGAATTTATTCTTAAAGTATTGTGTTACGGCATTTATGTATATTCGTAATAGTAACAATTCAGTGGTGGCATTCTTATTAAACGTATTTTCGTCTGCCCATAAAATGACACCTTTATAGTGTCAAAATTTAAAACGCAATGTAAATAAGAGTTCATTTAATCGAAAGTAATTTTCCGGGATGAATAACAAAATGGCGATATAAGCAATTTGATGATGACATCAACGCGATCTAAATAGAGATTGTTGATAAGCTTTTTGTATGAAAAACGTTTTGATATTAATTCGGCTGTTATCGTGTTATCGGCCTATAGAAGGTAATCGCTAGATAAACTGTACAATGCGAGCCATTAAGCTTGTACGCATCTTTACCTGCTAATATTAATGTTTTATATAATAAGATCTTTTGGTAGTATGTATTATAATTATATATTATAATAGTATATAAATTAGCCAAAGGATAATTAATCTTTCAACAGACCAGATATTGTAATATTCAGATGTAATTAAAAATAAATAAAGTTTATAATCTATGATCATAGATTAAAAAATGCGATTTAGGTGTTTTCTGTTCTTTGATGATTGATATTCGATTTTTAAATGTTCCTATTTGGTTTATTATTTTTAATTCTCTTTTGTCAATGATTTTTCTTTGTATAATGCCAATATTTAAAATATATATAAATAAAAAGAAAATTGGCATGTCCTAATGACGTGAAGACTAAATTGCTATAGCTATGTTGTTTAATTGTATTTATGCGTAATTATAAACTTAGTCGTAATGACAATGGTATTTTGTTATTTCGCATGTTTAATTTTAAATCCGTATAGATTTTAAAGATTATTTAAAAAAATGATATTGGAAACAATAGTATGGTTCTTCTGGGTTATAAAAACATAGACAAAGATTTACGAATAAAATACCTTTATCAATATTTAAAATTTGCTATGTCAAAAACATCAATTAAATTATTATACATTTTTTTTTATATTAATTTAAATAAATTTTATAACAAATCATTTTGGATAATTTCTAGCGAGTTTTTTTTTATTAAATGATAACAAAGCCAAGGTCGACGATTTTGGCGCTTATCGTGGAGTTTATGACGTATTAATTCTTGTATGTAGAACTTTATCTATGTTTGTATAATCTGTGAATTATAATCATAAAAATCATAATGACGCTTGTAATTACATATTGTTGTCTCTGTTTTGTCAAAGAGAATGAAAGGGATAGCAATATATGTAGAAATCTATTGTTGTCCCTTTTTTCCATTTGAAAAAAGAAAAGATAAAAATATGTTTATGTATTGTCTTGTTAGATATTCATGGTGTTTGATTATAATGTGTCGTGGCTCTAAAATTGACTTATTAATTTGTTTATTTGGTGCAATAATTAAAAAAATGTATGTTAGGATTACATTAGAAAGTAAGATGTATTAAAGGAGTTAATTTAGTAAAATTGTCTATGGTTGTCAAAAATTATATTGATAATTGTAATTTATGGTTTTGCAAAATTATAAAATGTACTCCTAGTCCACAAATATTCGATTTGTAATTATTTTGGCTGTCTCGTTCTTCCTTTAACACCCAAAGACTGATTTTATGTTATTTTCAATTTTCTGTCAAAATTATTTTTAATCTTCATTTTGTGATTACTCAAAAAAGATGTATAAAAAATGGCCCAAAATATAAATTTGTGAAGTAAACATTTACTCTATATAATCTAATTAAAATTGTAGCTATCTTTTACTATATTTAAATATTTTCAGATGCATATTGTAAATTGGTCCCCTCTTAGATTTAATATCTATTAATCGTTTTGACTCTGTGTACTGCTTAATATAACCATAGAGGTCTATTGCAGTGACATTTGTATTTACAGTCAAACTTGGATAAACGTGAGTCCACACTCTCTAAGTAGCTCAGTATCTCCGTAATGGCGATCGTAAGTCTAGACCGGAGAATGACTCTCGCTTAGGTTAGGTACGACTGTTTATAGGTACCTATTGTTGTCTCTGGATCGTCATAGAGAAAGAAAGAGATGATGATATGTATTGAATGCAGCGGCCGTGGAGTTCTACATTAAAATATTGTATTAGTGATTGGATATAGCTCAATTTATTTATAGCAAAACATGTATGTAGATAATGTATTAAAAAATCTAATATATTTTGATTGATAGCTGTCATTATTTAAACAACGATCTGTGCCATATTCTTTTATATTTTATTATCTGTTTCGTTTCGAAATTTAAACATTTTTTTTGTATGATATCCAAAATACAATCCGATTTGATTTTACCAAAACTTCGACACAAATTTGACTTGGGTTAACTTTATCTTTGTCAAAAGAAAAACGCTGTATAGACAGAAAATTATTTTCTATGATGATTTTTTAAAATATTATTGTATTTTTTGAATCACAACCTTAAATCAGTGCCAAAAAAATAAAAATATTTAACGGTGCATCGAATTAAGGTACTATTCTCATAGTTGACTATAACCACAGAAGTAGAAATTGAATAATTATTATACTGGCAATATCTAAAATAACCAAACGGCACATCCAAAATAAATAGTGTTGCCATTTTTCCTTACTGTATTTTTCAGAATCAATGATTTTTTAATACCATCGTAGTTTTTTTTTTTTAAATGTTAAGCAGTCATGATCAAGTCAATGTAAAGTTTTGCACTTTATTAATTTATTTGACAGATTACTCAAAAAAAACTCAATAATGTAATATTAAGCGACTAATATATTTTTTTTCCATTTTAAAACAAAATGTGTGACGCTTTGTGCTCTTACGCGTATAACACTATTTTTGTATAAATTAATCCTTCACTAGGTTAAATTATAATAATGCATTTATTGTTAACGAATTTATTTTGAGTTATTTATTTAAAAAAAAAACTTCCTTTGTTATTACTGTATTGGACAGTTATTATTCAAAAGATATGTACGATGTATAATACAGTAAAATATATAAAAAAACGTATCTTTTATTTTCCCGACATTTTTACTAAGTAGAAAAAGGGGCAAAAGTTTTCTCAACGTTAGCGATCATCTAAATTGCTTATAGCTGAAGCATTGTGATAAGATTCTGCCAGTTTAAAAAAAATATTGCTAATAGTAGGTAGATAGTCGCCTCATCTACAAGGAAGTTATTAAATGATTCGAAGAGATTTATTAAACAGTAACTATGAATACGACAACAAATTGAGACGAAATCGCGTTTTATTGTAAGGAATATTTATTAGCTCAGGGTCTACATTATTACCATTTCCAAAATACAGAATCTTTTATTGCTAAAAGGTCTAAGATTGTTTCTCCTAAAATGAGTACAAGATGGTCAACAGTACGAAAGAAAAAACGCGTTACAGTAAGGGAAAGTAATTAGAGACAATATAAGAAAACAAAATAATTTAATTTTTATTTCCCGTTTTGCTTTTCGACATTAATATAGTTTTTACTTTTACATTTTTTAAAAGAAATGAAGTAAAATAATAATTTTGCGACTTAATGAGCATAAAAAAAACTTCAAGAAACACTCAAATATTTTTAGTAGAGAGTTGTTTCCGAACTTAATTTAGTATCAACTGTCATTCTCATTATCATGGCGGAGGACGAAGACGGTGTTTCAAATAAAAATTCACCACAAAATTCAAACGATGCGGACTCGAATCAGGAAAACGAACAGAATGCTGCAAAGCCAGACCTAGGAATTGAAGAAGCGAAGTATAATAGCCAAGAAAATGGCCATACGTCGCCCACAAAGCCCAAAAGTTCCTCAACTAGTAAGTGCTATAGAGATTTGTTTTTTGTTTCGCAAATGTATGACATATTTAAAGATATGTAATTTTTTTAGAGTCAACCGGGGCCGTGCGTAAGGAAGAGAATCCGTTTTCGTTTCGGCACTTCCTCAAGAGAGATCTTTCGTTGCCGGGACACTCTACTTACGAGCACACTGGTGCCAGGCCTAAGGTTTACTCAAACACAGTGCAACATTCGCCTACTAAAGTAGACGTTCACACAGAATCTAGACGTGAGAAAAGTCGTCAGCCTGATAATCAAACCAAAGATAAAACCGGCGAGGGTGCCAGCCATCGCCTAAGTGATAACGTACCTTCGACTAGTTCAATGGACGTACCGTTTAGTGCAGTAGGGACTTCAAATTCTAAGAATAACTTTTATTCAGAAAATGATAATGTACAGTTTTATCATAGACCGAATTTGGCATCTGAGCCGATGGGGATGCCGTCCCTGCCTGACTTTGTACAAGACCACATCCTAGTGGAACAGGCTTACTTACATTCAAATGGACCGATTTCATTGGACTTGGATAATCTACCAGACTTTACATTTAATACTAACTTTAATGCTGGTTCATCTTCATCGTTGGGAAGGAGAAATGACAATAATTATGTTGGAAATAGAGGCTATGATTATGATCCATATATGGGGGCGTCAACATCTTCTGATTCAGGACCATCAAACAGGAACATCCCACTGGACTTGCCGGCAGGGGCTGAAGCAGCCGGCCCTGTACCACTCGACCACCCCATGCATCTCAGTTTAGATCTTACTGAATCTGTGAATCCTTCAGATAGAAGGAATATGTCACCCAGAAACCAGTTTCCATTGGATCTGCCACCAAATGCAGGTAAACATTTTTGTATTTTAATATATTGACTCTAGCAGGGTTGAACAGGCAGGCTAACAGTAAAAATTGAGCTAAAATATTCAGTTTTTTAAAAACTTGAATCCCAACCCAGGAGAATGGGAAAGCCATGAAATTGATTTAACTGATACAAAAGTTTTATTGTAATTTTTTTTTTTCTATATCATAAGGTGGCAAATTAGTGAGCGGCCACCTGAAATAGCTGAAGTAGCGAAGTGACCGATGCCCATAGACATACGCAATTTCATATGCGTTGCCTACCTTTAATCAACGGAGGAGAGGATGCACAGAAAGAAAATATATTCCCTTTCCATGCATCCTCTTATCTGGAAAGTCCACTTCCACTTCCCATCCTTTCCTTATAAGAAAAGGATGGGAAGGGTTGAGGACTAAATTAGGTCTCCCGGACGCACACTCATCAGACGAAACGCGGTATTGCTTCCACTTCACGCCTGTCTTCTGTGTGGTGGTGGTATTTCACCGGGCGAGCCGGGCCAATTCGTGCAAAGATGTTAAAGCAGGTTCTATCACTCTTAAATTAGTATTAGAATCACATTCAATAGCCATAATCTTCATTGCTTATTGTTACTATAAATTAAATATGAAATTAGCATACAATAGGTCTGACATATTGATTTCCTCATAGAATAGGTTTAGCTTAATTATAGATACATATATTCTAACAAACTTATATAATGTTGTACAAAAAATACTATGGACAGTTAACAGTTTTCTTTTGAAGTTTGAGAATGACTTTAAAACGTACAAATCTTATATATAAAATTCTCGTGTCATAATTTTCGTTCCCATACTCCTCCGAAACGACTTGACCGATTCTCATGAACTTTTGTGAGCATATTGAGTAGGTTTGAGAATCGGCGAACATTTTTTCATCCCCCGAAATGTTAAGGGTAGTCCACCCCTAATTTTTTTTCTTTAGATAAACACGCGGACTGAGTCGCGGGCGACAGCTAGTACTAAATTATAAAATTTCTTGGTGTTATGTCTTTTTTTTAATTTTATTTTTAGTGTTGGAGTAATCTGTTTATAAATCATTTTTAGATGGAACATAGTTTGATAAAGAATAACAGATAATTACCATTATTAGAATTATGAAAAATGGTTAAAATAGGCTGAATAGATTTGTATGAAGTTTGGAACAGACCTAGATTACAGTCTGAAATAGGACAGAAAGGCAATACAGTTTCTCTTTAACATGGACTAAGTTGCAGATGTCAGCTAATGATGGTCATGTTACAGGTGCTGAATCTAAACGTCTACCGGATTTTCTGCCTGTACACCCTGGTAGAACATCTCCAGAACCGGAGCACCAGGATGAGCAGCTGCAGCAGATCATGAATGAGCTGGAGAGAACCAGGTATTATGAACATTTATCAATCTATAATATAGTGTATGCATAAACATAGTGTTGTTTGTCTCGAGTGTTGTCCATAAGTACATGCCAGAGAGAGGGGACGTCAGTCGATGTCAGACCTTTGGACCGGTAACACGTGTCGGTACGTGAACGAGCCAAATAGAGCGCAATTAATGCTCCATATATGATAATAGTTTACACCACTTAGATCCTATAATCCCATATCATAAATCGAGTTTAAGTAGATTAAGAAGTAGTAAGAAATTTATCAGACTTTTATATAAAATTATGTTAAATTTTACCACATTCAAAACCAATAAAATTGGTAGTTGAAATCTATATTTCTTATATTTTTTAAATTTAACTTCCAAATTAAAACAGTTAATAGTATTCATTAAGTTAATTTAAATATAGTGCCAATGGTGAAACTGGGGGTTAAGTTTATTTACATAAAGGCCATTACAATTTTGTTTAAGTATAGAGGTTTTGTTTTATTATAAGGTGGTAAACGAGCGAGTGCCCAACTGAAATTGCTGAAATATCGAAGTAACTGTTGCCCATAGACATAGACATTCGTTATTGCAGATGTTCATCCGAAAATCCATTTCCATTTCCTAACCTTCCCTTATAAAAAAAATGGGTAGGAAGTGAAAGGGGACTAAAATTAAGCCTCCAGTACTACAATTATCAGGGGGATTCACGAGATTGCTTCCACTTCAATCCTCTTTTCTGTTTTATAAGAGAGTAATTTCATCATCATCAGCTCACTATACGTCCCCACCGAGGGGTTCGGAGCCTACCCTAAGTAAAGGGTGATTAGGCCATAGTCAACCACACTGGCCCAGTGCGGGTTGGTTGACTTCACACATATCTTTGAATTACTTCTCAGATATGTGCAGGTTGCATCACGATGTTTTCCTTCACCATAAGAACGTCGGATAAATGTACATATGTAAATCGGAAATCGAAAAACACGTTGGTACATGGCGGGATTCAAACCCAGGATCTGCAGATTGCAAGTCAAGTGACGGTGACTCAGTGGTCAAGCACTTGACTTGCAATCAATCAAGTTTGAAGAGAGTAATTTAATAAATTGATATTACTGACATGGTCAGAATTAAGAATTGGAGCTGGCTGTGGTGAAACTAATACCATGCAAGATATGTTCTAGTGGTTAACATCTATGTTTCTGTTCATTTAGGTCGGAGTTATTCACGGAGCGAAGCCGACGATGCCGTGCTGAAGAGGAGGCTGCCGTAGCACGCGCGCGCCAGGCTGAGAGTGAGCGCGCGATGAGGGAACACGTGTGCGCACCCGTTGTTGATACTGTCTTCCCTGGAGTGCTCCTCGATCCTAGGCTCGTGCCTGCCGCCCCACTCACACCAATGGCTGAGGTCAGTGTAGCGATGGTATTGTAAACTATTCTCAACTTCAATGTACATGTAATTAAAAGTTATGTACAAATTTCCATTTTAAATTTAATTTACAGTGAATTTCATTGCCTTTTTTTTTAAGTTTTTTTTGTAAATTACAACGCTGTTTCAATTCCAGGCTAGAAGTGCTGACCCCGAAGTTGTATCAAAATTGAAAAATGAAATAAAAAAATTAAAGGTACATATTTTTCAAGGTCATTATATCCATTAAAATGCTGTAATAAAACTAAAAACTTAACTAATTCCTATTTCTTTATTGTTTGTGGTACAATTTTGCAAATATTTTACACATAAAATGGAATAACAATAAAAGTATTTATGTATATGACAGGAGCAGCTGCGGGTGTCTCAGGAGGAGGTGCGGGGTCTGCGCGGGGCACAGGTGGGCGCTGCTGCAGACCTGCGCCGCGCCTCCAGGCTCGCTGAGACATCGCTCAGGTAACATTTAGTTTTTACTTAATTCAAGACGTCAAACTAAACAAAATCTTACTAATATTATAAATGCCAATGTTTGGATGGATGGATGTTTGTTAGAAGAAAGAACTGCTGCATGAATCTCGCTGAAATGAGATGAGATGTCTACATCTATGCCACATTTCAGCACAACCTGAAAGAACCCATAGATTGATCTTTTGATTTGAGAGTGTGTCGGAGAAGGGTTAATGCTTTAAATCTTAATGTAATAGATAAAATATAATTCTGAATTATTTAAATTTATTTGAATTGTATGAGGTATTTATTGTGTATGGATGCAGAGAGCTATTGGCGGGTCTAGAGCAGCTGAACACTCTGAGCTCGCGGCTGGATCCAACATGATGGGATACAATGAGCAAGATTTATTGTCGCCAACATTCGACTGCTCCGACAACGATCTGACACAATCCCGCCCTTCGCAAACGAACACCAATTCCCGCCTCATCTGACGTTTGCTGTCAAAGTGACGTCTGCTATCTGTCAAAAGTGAGTTTGCGCGGTGACAGCTGACGGCTCTGGAACATTCCATTTGGTGAGTTTGTTTCATTATGGACATAAAGTCTATATTTTTTGGTTAATGATATTAAAAAAGTGAAATTGTTTGATAAAATTAAGAATTGTATTTGTTAATACATATTTTATATAAGTTATCAGGAAGCTTATGAGGAATATTTCAGGGCTGTCAATTCTAACCTCAAAAACTGTAATATTGTTTCAAAATATTGCAGTTTTTTTTTGTAAATTACAATTTGAGATGCTTGAGTATGTCGATGTATAATTAATAACTTAAGTTAGCGGAATTATGTTTTTTTATAACTTAAGAGTTCCTGCAATTCTTTACGATATTTAGTTGTCCATCACAAGTAAATTATTATTATGTATTAAAATTATTGTGATTTTTTTTAATATTATTTAGTTAATTTGGATGTACTTTGAATGTAAAACTTGGTGTTTGTGTTTTAAATGAGGTGCTGATTTGTGTTATTACAATTTGGATGGATATTGTATGGGCACAGATTATAACACTGGTCGCCAACAAAATCCTGCTTTATGAAATTTCTTCATAAATATGGATATTTTATTGCCCTAAATCTATTTATGTTTTTTTATAGACCAGTTTAAAGAATGCATTCTCATGGTGTTTGAAGATAATAAAGATCTGTGTTAGTTATGCGAAAAAATATATATTTTTACAAAAAAAAAAATAGTTTGGTGCATTATCAAGTATAGTGTCAATTTATAAATTTTTAAAAAGGTATTTCACTGTCTAAAGACAGTTTTCATCCCTCTTTGAAACAACTCATTTAATATAGGTTCGAAGTACATATGTCTTGGCAGCGTAAAGATTTTAAAATATATGTAAAAAAATAATATTCACTTCACGGAGTGTTCTAATTCATTAAACTTCAACACGTACATATATTTATTATTTTTGTTATTGCAAACCAAAATTTTGATTTTTTTTTTAAATAAAATGTAAAAAATCGTTAAGATAAATCGATGTTGTGGCTTAAAAGATTAATTTCTGTGTGCTTTTGTATAACACTTATATTTATAAACACATACCGACTACGTTAATAAGTTTTCTATATTATACGTTCACAATAACATGAGACCACCGTCTGATGACGTCACATGAGGTTGCGTATCTTGATAGAATTAAATTATTTATTGCACATAATTGTTTTTTTTTTATTTCTGTGTATTAATTTAAGATATAAATGTAATAGGAATGTTAAATAAAAATACGTTGAAAAATTAGAAATTTTACATAAAAATGTCACCTGATTTTTTTTTAATTTAGGTGGGATTTTTTTGGGACACAGATAATAAAATAATTTACTTTTCAAAAGTTTCTTGTTAAGTATATATTAAATGAGCTTTAGAATTATTTTTGTGTGTCGCGAAGGAATGCACTGTTTTTCATACATTGGAGAAAAAGAAACTTAAATTGTTTAAGTGACGGATAGTTAAATTGTGTCCAATGTGAAAATTTAATTGTATATTATTTTCTTATTGTCAAAATAAGATTTATTTGTAGTGTATAAATATGGAAATATACGTAAAATAAAATCTCGATGTCATTTTATTTGACTTCAATATTTTTCCCTTCATTTTTTTTATATCATAAGGTGGTAAACGAGCGAGCGGCCACCTGAAATCGCTGAAATAGCGAAATGACCGTTGCCCATAGACATACGCAATTGCATATGCGTTGCCTACCTTTCATCGACGGAGGAGAGGATGCACAGTAAGAAAATATTTTCCCTTTCCATGCATCCTCTCATCTGGAAAGTCCACTTCCACTTCCCATCCTTTCTTTATAAGAAAAAGGATGGGAAGGGAAAGAGGACTAAATTAGGCCTCCGGGATGCACACTCATCAGACTATAGTTGGAATAGCTTCCAGTTGACGCGTGTCTTCTGTGTGGTCGTGGTATTTCACCGGGCGAGCCGGGACAATTAGTGTTAAGAAGTTAAAACGGGCTCTACCACTGTTAAGCTCAACACTGTTTTCCGCGTAAATATTTTTTTATGAATCTCGTTGGAAGGAAATTGTGAGATTAATAGAAATAAAAAATATATTTATTATAAAACAAGAATTTAATATAATTTAGGAATGTATAAATAATACTTAATAATTCAGATCAAACAACGATACAAATAAAGAATATAAACTGCTTATAACTCTTTTATTACAATAATAATTTATTAAATAATTTTACTTGACAGAGTCAAGTGTAGAAGCCACTTTTTGCTTAATGAAATTACAAGTCAATCAAGTTCTCTAAGATAGAGAATAAATGGTTACCTAAGGACATCCCTTAGTGTTGATAAAAAACTATCCTAACTGTTGCCCTCAGTCAGTCCTTTAGTACTCTTTCTTTGTGTAGATTTATTATTATAAATCTAAGGGTCGCTTTCAGTTACAAGGCACCTCTAGGGACCAGGCTCCCCCAGTGACAAGGTTTCTCGCTCTGTTCCCCTAATGACCCCTAGTGACGCAGCTCCCTTAGTGACTAATTACGTCTCTGAGTGCAATTAGTGTCTGTGAGCTAGGCAGCATCCATGTTGTCGTAGAGATGGTCCCAGTGAGCAGGACACTGCAGGAAGTACTTGCGGCAAGCTGCACAGAACCTGCGCCTGTATTCCTCCGGAGACACCACAGTCGGCTGACCAGAGCCCAGGTTCTTCTTCACCAGGTGCTCCAGTTTCTTGTCCCATGTGAAGGTACGGATGTAATCTGATACATAGAAATTAAAAAAAATAAAATATGTGTCTGACACTCATAGTTAAGTGGTTCCCTTAGGATAGATTTAATGTGGGAAATCTTTTTACCGTCGTATAATATAAAAAAATCACTGCAAAGTAGTAAAGTGTACTAGAAATATTGAATGTGAGATAGGAGGCGGACGTTGTGTGAGCGAGGAGTGATGGTACCTATGACTCCGAGCACGAGGGTGTGGTTGTGTATGCCGAGCAGCAGGGAGTAGTCCATGACCCCGCTGGCGGCCAGGAATGCTGTGTCACGTCCCAGCGCCGTCCACAGCGCGCAGCACTGGTGACCCGGCACGTACAGCTGCCGCTCCCAACGCACTGCAACACACATGTCCGGCTCGAAGGACCCCTTCTCTTAGGTATTAGGCTTTTCAAATATCTTGGCGGCTCAAGGTTATGCGCGCTGCGCATTCCTCCCCGCCCCTTATCTCGCTACGCGCCGTTACAAAACCTTGTTCTGCACAGCGACTCACAAGAAGTTAAGAGCCACCAAGATATCTGAAAATTACTATACACCCGAAGGAATACATATTTTGAATAATAAAAAATAACACTTAATTTTCGTCTTCAATTTATTGGACGGAAGTCAAAAAATGAAGAAACAAAAATTATTATCCCCAGATGTTGTGAACACACGATTTACTAAGTAAAGGATACTCACAATGTAGCAGGTTGAGGTCGACGAGCACTGTGGGCGCGGCGAGGGACGCGTGCGGGGTGTGGGGGGCGTGTGTGGGGGGTGCAGTGGGCGGGGCGGCGGCGGGCGGGAGGCGGGGCCGCGCGGTGCCCTTCAGGTCGAAGCGTAGTCCCGCAGCGCCGTACCACACGTTCTCCATCACCAGCACGCCGCTGCCGCTCCCGCCCACACTGAACACGCCCAGGATGCGTGCTGCACAACACAACGAAACATCGTAAAGAAAAAAAAATCTATGGTTCCTCTATTTATTAAAAGTAGGCATCAAAATGGCAATCTTACTAATATTATAAATGCGAATGTTTGTTTGAAGGTATCTACAAAACGGCTCAACTGTCTTGCTAAAATTTTACACATATATAAAAAAACATAGTCCAGAAGAACACGTAAGGTAACAATTAAGATTTTTTTCAATTACAAAAACGTTACCTAGGAGACTGGGCTGGTTGTTGAGGCGACAGGAGTTGACGTAGGAGAAGTAGTGCGGCGCGAACTCCAGGAACTGCTGCCATTCCGGCTTCGTCATCTCTTTCAGCACGTAGCGGTCGTCTGCAACATGCATCTCAAGGTCAGCTACATTACACACGGAAGGTTACATGGCAGCGAGGTGTGGTACTGACCCTCAGTCTTGCAGAATGTGGAGCCGGACTTGCCGCCGCGCGCCGCCCACGGCACGCACTGCGCCAACGATCTGATGAACCCCTCCTCCACATCGCACACGTTCTTACCTAAACCGAGATACATTCATAGAAGATAGAGGTTCCATTGACACATATTGTCATCCCTTACACTCTCTTTGACAAAACAGAGACGACAATATGTTTAATAGTAATTTCCAAACTTGATTGGATTACGACCCATCTAACAAAATATACCAATCTGGGACTCACAACTATTACCCCGTTTAACCAAATCATCTTATACTTATGGTATATCCAGTAAATATTCACTCAGTCCTGGGTCACAGTCACAAACTCCCTACCTTAGGGCTAGAAATAGTTACCATCCTTCTCCTTGGCGTGGCAGGAGCATGTGGTGGGCGGGGCGGGTGCTCCGGGCGCGGCCAGCACCGCGTGTCTCAGCACGTGGAACTGCAGCGCGAAGTACACGCGGCACGCCAGACCGTCCTAACACAATACATTTGTATCTACTCCAACTAAAAAACTACGAGACAGTAACTGCTGTCGGTGAAGTAAAGAAACTACAAAACATGTAGTACAATTGATAAACTAAAAAACTACTCGGATAGTTTACTATTTATCATGTAGTTTTTTAATCAGTTGCATGTTGAACTAAAAAACTACACAACAGATGTATGCTAAATGTGAGCGGTAACAAACCTTTAGGAGCACTTCTATATGTTCGTGAGACTTGGCGGCGCTGGATTTTGTTTTATCTCCGTCGTTCTTCTCCTTTCCAGCTGCAGTACTTTCACCGTCTTCTTGTTCACTTTGAGTACTAAAATAAATATATTTACACAGTTAATTAGAGCAATTTCTAATAATAATTTATTAGTAACTCACTGGCAAACTAAATCTTCCGGCAGTAGAGTTCTTACTGACAGTATCAAATCTAATATAACCATATAAAAGGTTATCTTCGAAGACCCCCCCTCAAATAAAGATAAGTGTTCCCCTTCCCCCTCCAATTACATGCTAACAAAAAGTCCTGTCTTCTGTTACCTGTACCGCTGCGCACGCAACGTCTTCTGGTAAGTGAGTGAGGCGAGCGTGGCCGCGATCACAGACCCCACGTCCCCCGCACGCACCAACACCGGCACCACGCCGCTCGACAGTATTATACCGTTCTGTACCACACCGAGATAACAAGTAAATAATCCTCCTACACCACACATGACGTCAGATCTACCCGATTTAAAATAGAGCTTAACTAAAATAACTAAAATCTAGAAATAAATATGTCTATGTCATCCGAGAATAGTGTAACTTTTCAATAGTAAAAGAATTACTCAGAAAGGTTGAGTAGTTTTGGAGTTCCATTAATTCAAACAACTAATTAATTAGTTTTTCTTTATAATATTAGTATAGGTAGGACGCAGAGAAGAACAGCTCACTAGCGCCCCTCTCGCATCATCAAAAAATGTCACAAAATCGTCTTTTTACTGTATCTGTGTTGTCTTTTTTTATTTTCTATGTGTAAGTAGGTTTTATATATATACTGAGAGAACCAACCACGATTGTTCCGATATTCTTGATTGACTATACGCGTTAAAAAAAATACGGACGAATTGTTAACCTCGTTCTTTTTGAAGTCGACTGAATACGTACCTGATTGGCTTGTTGGTTACTGGACAAAAGTTGTGACAGTATCTGTTTCACGGTTTTCTTATCGCCTTTCTCCTCGTCCTCTTCTGTACCTGATTAAATATTAGAAATTTTTATACACGGAAATCTCGACAGAGGGCAAAGAAAAAAAAACAATTACCTATATTATGTTCTTTGTCTATTTCTTTTGATATACTATCTGAAAAAATTAAAAAGCCACAATTCGTGAATGCGAAAAAAAAGAAAAAAAAACTTCTGAATATTTTTTGTACCTGAGCTATCGTTGGCAGCAGTTTCGACACTCGTGTCATCAACTTCTTTGTCTTCTTCTATAAGAAAATTTAAAATTGTGCATATATTATTCAAAAAAGTGTACTAAAATAAAAATAAACCAACCCAACCCCAATTAAAAAAATTTATATTTACAAGAACATATAGTGCATAAAAAATATTTTTTTACAAACATTTATCATTGTAATTTGAACACTAAGACGTAGTACTTACGGTTGAGTTCAGTTTGCAGTTTGTTCTTAGAAATAGGACTGGACCACTTGTCCTGCGCGTCTCGCAGCATTCGCTCTCCAGTTATCATATTATCTGACACGTTCCATAGGTTACGAACTACGCCTAAAATTAAAAAAAAAGGACACAAAAAACTTCAACCAAATAATAGTCGAGTTAATTACTTAACAGTGAGTTTTTGAGACTCTTACTAATATTATAAATGCAAATGTATGGATAGATGTTAGAAAGTATCTCCAAAACGGCTGCATGGATCACGCTGAAATTTGACTTAGCACATATTCTGGAAGAATACATAAACTACTTAATATTTTTTTTCAATTCTGCGGGGACGAAGTCGCATGCAACGGCTAGTTTCTGTATAAAATATATCAAGATTCCTGTCATTACCTTTGACAAGAGATAGCGATATGTTTTAAATAGAGTTGGTCTCAGAAATCAACGGTTAATCAGAG
Organism: Papilio xuthus; assembly: GCF_000836235.2. Classification (NCBI taxonomy): domain Eukaryota; kingdom Metazoa; phylum Arthropoda; class Insecta; order Lepidoptera; family Papilionidae; genus Papilio; species Papilio xuthus. The sequence goes on from NW_013531704.1 coordinate 7,099,780, forward strand.
ATTCTCGAACTATTTTACTATAGAATTACTGTGAATACTTTGGTGCTGTACATTTTGTCAACTTATGCCTTCCCAAATTTACTTCCCAATATCGATCTTAAAGACTTTGGGAATCACTGGTTTAAAGAGATACTTTCAAAAAGAGTGTGAAGAGCGAAATAGAAAGAGACAGTTGTTGTGGTGTTGTCAGTGTTCGTGTGTGTGAGTGAGACAGAGATGTTTGTGTTACTTGCTAGTGTGACGTGTTCGTGCAGGCTGGCGGAGGTGAGGGCGAGGTGTATGTTGTCCATGTGATGGCGGAAGGCGGAGTACTCGCGCTCCTTCTCCTCCACCTCGCCCGCAGACACACTGCTGAATGTCTCGTGACCTAATAGTATCAAGCGATATTTATTATTATATCCTATACAACACGAACACAAAACTGTGCAACAATAAAAGTTTGGATTTTATAATTTTAATAAAGAGATAAAGAATCTTGCTCCCTTAAGTCCCTGATCACCACGTTAGGGGAACGAGAGGGCGGCATAGCGCCGCCCAAAAAAAAACTGTGCAACAAACAAATTTACAGTTTAAAATACGTTATGGTCCTTCGAGTCGGATTATAAGTTTAAATATCTTTTAAATCCTACTAATATTATAAGTGAATGTTTAGATGGATGGATGTTTGTTTGAAGGTATCTACAAAACGGGTGAACGGATCTTTATGAAATTTATCATACATATAGAGCATAGCCTGGAAGACCACATAGGCTACTAATTATGTTTTTTTTTAATTCCGCGCAGACAAATTCTTGGGCGACGGCTAATTAATTATAAAATATAAATGTCAAATATAAATTTAAACATGAATATTAAGGAAACCAATGATTTTATCACTATTATAAAAGTCTACCTTTGAGCATGAGTTCATTGAGATGTGCTATAAGATTGTCGCGCATGCGCTTCGTGTCGTAGTTGATGGAGATGACGTCAGGCGGCAGCTGGATGTCGTACATCGATATCTTGTTGTACCTGTCACAAATATATACTGGATGAGATTCAATATTATAAAACAAGAATAAACAACAATCTTATAACACTATCTTAATTGCAAGGAAAATGGCGGAATGATGATGATTCTTATAAAAGTCACTAAGGCTTTTAAGGCACCTCTATAGGCCTTCTAAAGCCCTCCTAAGGACCCTAGAACGTACAAAGTTTTAAGAAATTATTCATACCTAATTTTTTGTGGTTAAAAATATCAAATTGAAAAAACCTAAATACCATACAATAAGTCTAAAAATAGTGTTCCTTGGTGTTAGAGAAATCTGAAAAGAATCTACATAAAGGGTGTCCCTAAAGTGCGAGAGGTGCACTCACCTGAAGCACGCGGTGGTGAGTCGCGCGACGAATGCGTGCGCGTGCGCATGCAGCGGGTGCGGACAGAGGCGGCGGCGCACGTAGCGCGTCGCGCTCAGCCGCAGTCGCATGTACTGCGCCAGAGACAGCGACAGCGCCAACCGAGACAACCGCCGCCCGCCGCACCGCGCGCCGCATCTCTCGCACCGCGTCCACACGCGCACCTACATATCACTACTATACTTAGCACTCCGACAATGGTATACGGAAGTCGAGTAACCTCTATTTAATGGACAGGTTAGGTCGAACAATGAAGGCAATCCGGCTAATATGCTCCGAGAACAAACGCAGGACAGAAGATAGAGCGAACTGATGGGGCACTGTGGACGCCCTTAAGCCCGACTACGGGGACATAGGACTTTAAGCCAATTTAGGCCAAACTGTTTATCAAATTAAAATTGCATCATAGGACAAAAATGAGAGATATTATACAGGAGGTTGCAAATATAAGATTGAATATCTGGATATATTTGTTTTGGAGCACTATGTTGACTTTATAATAAAGGTTCGTTTCATAAAATCTAAGATTTTACAGACACCCTGTATATCGAGATTACTCATTTTGGCATTTTATTATTGTACAAAATACCAACCGATTTCTTATTATTTTTTTAAAAATATTAGTAGTTTTTTTTTGTAAATTTACTAATATTTCTTTTACCATTCCAACTAAGCTGTAAGCTTGTGCTAGGATATGATCTACGACAATAGTCGAATGGCGGGATTCGAACCCCCGACCTCGTGATCGGAAATCTAGGCTAAAAATTGATAAAGAACCTTATGACATATACATTACCTCTGTGGAGTGATGTTTGTTGTTGTCGACATTACTGTGACCTATCGTGTTGCACGTTATTGTGATGCAAGCATCGCCGTGCACGAACCTACACACATGTAATGTTAGTTATATGTAAACATATATAAAAAACAGCTAAACACTCTCCTATATTCGTCCGGTGTCGGCACCGACTAGTTTCGAATACATCGGGGGCTCTTCACCAGGGTGAGTGGGTGAGTTATTTCGCGGACGCGGCCCTCAGCTCAGCAGCCGATGGTCCCGATGCGCTAGAAACTAATCGGTGCCGACACCGGACGTTTACGAGAGTGTTTAGCTTTTTTTTGTATCAGTTGCATATAATGTCTCACAAAATTAGATATATGTATTAAATTACATATAACATTACTTGAAAAACAATAATAACCACGCAGAAATAAAAATAACATAAAACACATTAAAAAATATTTCGTTCTATAACTTTTGATAATTAATATTTATTTTTATATAAAAATAAATATTAATTTTAATTTTCCGCTCAAATATTCGTAACTCTATGGACATATCAAAGATTAAATAAACAAAAAGAAAGTCGTACTTTATGAATGAAACATAGATTTATGAATATTACCAAAATACAATAAAAATTAAAAAAAAAACCAAATTATTGTGTATTACGTCAAAAGTCGTAGAATAAACTTCCTATGAGATTATTAATGTTTTACAAGTATATGTTCACGAGCAAATAAAAAAACAACATTGATAAAAATATAAGTTTCGTTCTAAAAGAACTATATGGCGCTGCGCTATTTAAGTGCACGCTAGCGTTTGATTTTACTGTTTTGTTGTGATTGCGCTTAACGCTAATTAAATGACTCATCCACCCGACCTTTTTTGTATCATTTATTAACAAGGGTCCCGGGGCTTTTTGGGTTCCTGTACAAAAGAAAAGAAGAAAGAAAGAAGTGTTGGGAATAAAATCCGACACTGTGCCGGTGTACTGGCAACACTAGCCTTACTAAAATATCGACGTTTATGTCCCCTCACTAATCATTCTGACATTTGACTTTGTAACAAAAGCACGTCATTCAGGTCAAAGGATTCTAATTAATAATGTCTAAAAGTAATAAATAAGAGACCTCCTGAGATGTCTGTTCATGGGCACTTGACAGTTGGCGGAGGGACAGCGGTGGTCACCGTCGAAGCAGTGCCGCTCGAGGAACGCCCCCAAAGAGATGTCGTGACGTCCGTACATCTCCATTGTTACTATCCTAATAACATTTGTTGATATTTTATCATTTTTTTAATATTTACAATTTTTTTGTTGACTATTTTTGCCGTCTATGTCAAATTACAACGAGATCCATACAGCTGTTCCAGAGACACCCTCTATCAAACATCAATCCATCCATCCATCCAAACATTTGCATTAGATTACATTAATTAATAATTTTTTCATATACAATATATATTTTTTATATTTTTTTACTTTCGTAATATTATGTTGTCATGACAACTGATCTCGTACCATGGGTTGACACAGAAGTCTGGTACATTAGCAGACTTGTCGCTGCAGCTGTACAGCAACAGGCTTAGACGCTGGTGCTGCTCGGGGGCGAGGGGATCTGGCACCGCCCCCGCCCCGCCCTTGGCCCCGCCCTCGCCGTCCTCCTCCCCCTCCCCCTCACTTTCCGGGGGCTTCACCACTGACGGCTTGTATTGGGGACATTCCGCTGGAGATATAATAACAAATCTAGATCATACTGAATTAATACTAAATGCTGGATTCAGATTTAGTCTTTAACATAAAAGAGGGCGCTGTTGACAATAATTTTTTTGTCACACACACTACCTGATTAATCGTATACAACTGTAAAAATATATTTACAGTTCTTATTAAGTTTTGTCTTGAAAAATATATTTTTTTTTATATAAAGGTGGCAAACGAGCGAGCGGCCACCTGAAATCGCTGAAATAGCGAACTGACCGTAGCTCATAATAAATAAATTATGCCTCCGGGACGCACACTCATCAGACTGCACGCGGAATAGCTTCCACTTGACGCCTGTCTTCTGTGTGGTCGTGGTATATCACCGGGCGAGCCGGGACTATTCCAGCGAACATGTTAAAGCGGGCTCTAACACTGTTAAAATTAATTGTATAATAAGAGAACTAACGTTTATGTGTGCCATTGGCTACACGTGCTCCAGTCGCGCGGTAGTTGGCGAGTGCGGCGCGCAGCCGGGGATCCTCTGCTGGGCTGCTGATTGCCATCTTGATGAACGGATGAGGTTCCTATAACATTCAAATAAAAAAAAATAAGTAGCCTATGTGTTTTTCCTGATTATGTTCTACATATATGGCAAATTTCAACGACATCCATAAAGCCTTTCTGAAGATAACTTCTAACAAACATCCATCCATCCAAACATTCGCATTTATAATATTAGTAAGATACCATGAATATTAAGGATCTGGCTGCTTATTGTGGGAAAGAGAGAGAAAGGTAATGGGTAAATGTAAGAGATAGATAGAAGTGTACCTTGAGTAGTAGGTGCGTGTGTTGTGGGCGTGTCTGTGGGCGGCGCTTGGGGCGGGGCGTGTGCGGCGTGTGGGGGGGCGGCACGCGCAGCGGCAGTCTCGGTGCTGGGATCACGATGTTCGGAGACATCGAAAGCACCGCGTCATCTGTACACCATCTGTATCATATATTAAAACTATGGGTTTCAAAAACATTCACAATATAACTAAATAAGTCTAATAAGACCGCTATGTCATTTTATATCGTATAGTAAATTCTACCTTTCGCTATGGGAATCAGCTTTTAATTCCGCTTCTTCATTAGGTAAGAAGACCTCATCATCCATGGACAATGTCGCACGTAATGGGTCACTGAAATCTCTAATTGGGACTCCGCAACTCAAATTCTTATCACCATCTGTCTTCCGACCTGAGGGTTTCATCACTTCCTCATTATCATCTTGCTCTTTAAGACTTTCTTCGTTCTCTTTAATATTTTTCACTTCTTTATCATTCAGTTCACTGGTAATAGATTTAGTATCAGTTTTGTTCCTTGTGAATAGTTCTATATTAGAATCTTCCATATCATCTATTATATTATCAGTTTTCCCACTTTTATTCACATCCATTGATTTATCTTCTTCCTTAGGTTCATTAAAAAGACTCTCCTTCTCTTGTCTCTCATTTTCTCCTTGTACATCCGTCTCACTCGCACACTCAGCTTCCTCGTCACCGAAAGACATCCCAGGTTCGGGAAGCACCGCCTCTATGTCAGCCAGGAACGCCTTCTCGAATTTCCAGTTGTAGAATGCTAATAGCATGAACTTGACCACCTTCTTGACTCTGACCAGTTCAGCGAGAGAGGCACCTCGTAGTAGGATGCAGCAGCCGAGGTGTGGCTCCGCGCAGCCTTCTAATACCATTAGAGTTTTGCCTGAGACTGAAATTTTGTAAAAAAAATCTACTTAATTATATGTCCCTTTTATTGTTACCAATAAATATTACTTCTTGGTTTTTTTTTTATTAAATATTTTCACATTACAAATATTAGGTGAATGAAATAAGACAAGCCACAAGTATGGTAGTGAAGAATGACTAACAATTCTTAACATAAAAGTGGTTAGCAGTTCCGAGTCGCGGTGTGGCGATCCTGGCATCGACACTGGCGACGAGGTCTGCGTGTGCGCAGCGTGCGGCGCGGCGCAGTGCACGCTCGCGCACGTTGGAGGCGAGCGCCACGCCCGCCGCACGCAGCGCGTCCTGCACGCCGCGCGCCGCACCGCCGCGCACCAGCACCACCTTGGGCCGCAGTGCGGTTATACGTGCCGCACAACGCACTAGATATTCCTGCTCCTAAATAAACAATATTATATCTAACACAACTCAAAATTCATCCCCACTATGTACTCGTAGAGTGTTTTCCGATTTACATATGTATCCTATGTTCTTACGGTGAAGAAAAATATCGTGATGCTGCAAATATCTAAGAGGAACTTCAAAGATATGTAAATCAACCCGCACTGACCTATGTTTGACTATGGCCTAGTCACCCCTAACTTAGGATAGGCTCGGAGCCTTTTAGAGAGGATGTATAGAGTGAGGTGATGATGAGTAAGTAGAGGGGGGGAACTAAGAGTTCGAGCCTATATTAGGGAAAATAATATCTTACTAATCGAAGGTATCTCCAGAGCAGCTAAACGAAAACCTTGTGTTCTGTGTGTGTGTGTGATAGATTTCATAAGTGTTTGTGTACCTGCATGAGGAGTGGCTCCAGTGAGGTGAGCTTGCCCTCGACGCGCTGGTACGCGATGGAGCAGTCCAGTAACAACACTGTCGGGTTGGAGATCTCCTGCGGCATGCCTCTGTACATCAAACATACTTAGCAGTCCTTCGAGTCGGATACAAGAAAATTACTAACTCTGACTTAAAACTCTGTTCTGTCAAAGATAATGAGAAGAGAGACTGGTCTCAGAAACTGAGGTCTTTTAGCTATTAACATATCGTAACAGGAAAAATGTCAGAAGATAGATTTTTATGAATAAATGACATAAAGACAAAGTGATAATAACTAACATAAGAGAGGGAGAGAGAGAGAGAGAGAGAGAGAGAGAGAGAGAGAGAGAGAGAGAGAGAGAGAGAG
>NW_013531704.1:7106643-7130152 GCF_000836235.2 Papilio xuthus
GGGGGGGGGGTTAGAGATAGTCAGGGTAGAGACCTGTGTGCGACATTCTTGGTGAGCACAACGCCCTGCAGCAGGCAGCTGTCGTGTGGGGCGCCGCCGGGCACTTTCTTCACCTGCACGTAGTTACGTACGTCGATGTCATTCCCGTACATATCTAGACATACAACCGTCAAATCAAATTAGGTTTCTGGCAAGCACACTCATCAGACTTTTCGCAAAATTACTTCGCACTTGAGGCCTGTCTTCTTTGTCTTGTTTGTTGGATCTAGCATTATTGAAATTGTAGTCTAATTTATTAAAATGTAGAGTAGGTGGAATATGTTGAAGTGTACCCGGCAGGATGATGTCTGCAGCCTGCTGACAGAGCGGGTACAGTACATGGAGCCAGGAGGGCGCGAGTGCGGCGCGCGCCAGGCACTGCCGCAGCAGCAGCGCCAGGTGCTCCGTCCCTGACTGCTCCACCAACCGGCACAGCACTGCTGCTTCACCACCTATAGTGAAGGTATCCAATGACTTGTAATCTGCAGCTCCTGGGTTCAAATCCCGCCATGTACCAATATGTTTTTCGATTTCCAATTTACATATGTACATTTATCCGATGTTCTTACGGTGAAGGAAAACATCGTGCTGCAACCTGCACATATCTGAGAAGAAATTCAAAGATATGTGTGAAGTCATCCAACCCGCACTTGGCCAGCGTGGTTGACTATGTCCTAGTCACTAACTTAGGGTAGACTCCGAGTCCCTCAGTGGGGTCGTATAGTAAGCTGATGATGATGAAACTTTTGTCTCGGAGATTGAGATCCAGATTTCACTAATGTAAGAAATAAACATACCTTCATTTTGATCTAATATAGGATGTTCTTCACTTGGAGGTGACGATTTGCTCTCTGAAAAAAAAATCAAGTAAGTACAAAAATGAGCAAGTTGGTTGTAACATAATTATATTATCAAACCTGTCGTCTTGGTAGCTTTGGTGATCCTGGCAGAACTGTCTCCCAGGTTCAGGTCCAAGCAGTACGAGGATACACTTTCCACTAGCCGGCCGCACTCCTCACCACCTGCATGGTTACACTATTTTAAAATGCTTCTAAAATATTGACACTAATAGCTAAACGGTTAGTCAATTACTAGTAAACTTCTAGTTTTTTTCAAATATTTTAATAGTTCAAGGTCATTGCGCAGTCCTTATCAGTATACGTCCCCACTGAGGGACTCGGAGCCTTCCCTTAGTCAGGGAGGTTTTAGTCAATGTTGACCTAGTACGTGTTGACTTTACACATATTTTTGTATTTCTTCACAGATATATGCAGCATCACCATGTTTTCATTCACGGTAAGCGCAAAGTCCAGCAGCAATTCACTTTATTTCTTTCAATATAGTCAAACAAGGATATCTCAACGTATGAGGGGCGCTGCTATCGCAAACCAATTATCTCAGAATATATAAAACCTACTTGCATATAGAACATTATATAAAAAAATACAAGACAGTTAAAGTAAAAAAACTCATTTAGTGATATATTTGACATTGATAGAGGGGCGCTAGTGAGCTGTCATAATTTAATTTGACAGCTCACTAGCGCCTCTTTTGTCCACTTGTAGACTAACTGTCATTGTTGTCGTCAGGCTGTGTGTCATGTTGTGTGTCATGGTGTGCGGGCCTGTACAGGGCGTAGTCCGCGAAGTGCGGGGGCTCCGTCACGCTCTCCAGGTGTCCCGCAGACAGGAGAGCCTGGCACACCGCGCCCGCCTGCGCCCTACACAGGCCATACAACACATATTGTCATCTCTCACTTTCTCAGTGAAAAAAACAGAGACAACTATATTTTTGTAATATTCATGGAAATTCACGATTAGAAATCAATAGGCCTGATTACATGACACTTTACTACACATAAATGAGAATTGGACATGAAACAAACGTTGTTAACGCCAATTTCGTTACAAGACAGAGAAGAAAGATATTAAGTCTATCTCTTTCTTTTGCTAGTCTTTCTTTAATGAGAAATATATCATTTGAAAACATACAAAGACACTGAATTGTTTATTATATCTATACTATTATAAAGAAGAAATATTTAATTGTCTGTCTGTTTGCATTAAATTGGCTTCAAAACTACTGAACCGGATTGAAAAAATCTTATACGACTATAAGACTATACTATCACCGGGAGACATAGGCTAGTACTAGATTTATTTAATTTCGCTCAGACAAAGTCACGGGACGCTGCAAGTAGTTATAAAATGAAACATTCAGTATTAAACATACCTTGTTTTATTAGTTGTGTTGTCCATGAGCCACTGCATGACGTCACAGCCGCGCCATACGCTGTTGTACCTCACCAGACGAAATCTGACATAAAGCAATATTTTATTTTATTTTTATAGGAGAAGGGGGCAAACGAGCAACGAATCGAAATATTATATGATCCGACGCCCATGAACATACGCAACGCCAGAGGAACCGCAGATGCGTTGCCGGCCTTTAAGGAAGGTGTACGCTCTTTTCTTGAAGGCCCCTAAGTCGTAACTGTTTGGAAATACCGCTGAGGACAGGGTGTTCCACAAAGTATTTTTAATAACAAAGTACGAAACGCCCCTTAATGTGACGTCATAGCTCTTAAAATAAATATATATCAGTAAAATACTCTACTCTCTTACTAATATTATAAATGCTAATGTTTATAGTCCGTTCGCGTTAAGAAAATAGTGCGTCATCGTTGTCCACCGGCCTGGTAACGCTCCGCAGCCAAATAATATGCAAGAAATCAGAAAGTCGAGTTCACAGTGACCAGTTGAAGTCAGGCCTTCGAACAAAACAGTTGTGTATTTTGCCTGTTACTCGTTCAACATTAAATTTAGAAAATAAATACCTCGCAAATTCGAAAGAACAAAAGTGAATCGATATCCATAGCGGAGAGAGACGCGTAATTTACCTTGTAGTTGCACTGATGACTGACTATTTTCTTAACGCGAAAGGACTATAAATGGATGGATGGATGTTTAAGTCATCTCCGGAACGACATAACGTATGCCAATGAAATTTGTCATAGATGTAGAACATAGTCTGGAAGAACACATAGGCTACTAGTTAAGTTTTTTTTTATTCCGCGAAGACGGAGTCGCGGGCGACAGCTTGTATTATAACAGTGTTTTTAATAACATCTATTTAATTGAATTGAAAATTACTATTAAAATTTCCAAATAAGTCCAAGTAAGTAAGACCATATGTCTACGGAAAACTTACTTATGTAGGATTGGGGAAAAATAATTAAAATCGAAAATAAAAGTTTGTGAATCTAACCTGTGTTGTTGCATTGGCAATGAGAATGCTAGCTGTCGTATCAGATCGTGTAGGGACTCCGTGGTGTCAGCGCGCGGCTCCGGGCGCTCCTCCTGCTGTCGTGCGAACATGAAATTGTCACCGCCTTTGTCAGCTGCCTTGTTGTCTGGGAACTTCACCTGGGGAAGTATTTAATTGGTGAATTAATTATTTGGTAAGAGTTGTCATAAACAAATTTATATGATGAAAGAAAACATCATGATGATACATCTTCAAAAGAATTCATAGATATAAGTGAAGTCAACCAAACCGCACTGGTCCAGTGCAATTGACTATGGCCTAGTAACAAGTTTCACTTCCTTATTTTTATTTAACAACTAGCTGTCGCCCGCGACTCCATCCGCGCGGGATTAAAAATAGATGTTGGCCGATTCTCAGACCTACTCAATATGCTCACAAAATTTCATGAGAATCGGTCAAGCCGTTTCGGAGGAGTATGGGAACGAAAATATGTGACACGAGAATTCATATATAAGATATAGTCAGGACTTTTCACCATAACATTATAAATATAAAAGTTTGAATGTTTGGATATGTTATGGTAGAACACTGTCTGGAAGAACACAGAGGCTACTAATAAGTTAGCAAGTAGTAGAAATCAAAATACTTTCACAGCGGTATCAAGCAAATAGCGTACCTGTAAGTTCTCTTGCAATGTACGTAAGTCAGGAGAGATGTCACCTGCTGCATCATTCTCACGTAAGTAGCTGAGTACTACGTTGCAACAGTATGTACATACACGGAGACCTCCCGCACAACCAAATATCTGACCTGTAAAAATGTTTTTAATTGTTAAGTATCAGTTTGATACAATACATTACTAACAAAAAGTTTTTATATTTACAAACTTTTTAAAACAGTTAGTAAATAGCTAAAATAATAGAGTATTTAAGATTTGTAACCGTTTAAGAGTTTTATTTATAATTGTAATAGTTTTTAAGTCAACAAGCGCTATTATGTTAAATCTCGAAGTTGTAAATAAATAAGACTGAAAGCCACAGCTTTTTATATATAGTACCTGGTACTCGTTGACTACAGCATCGTGAGCAGAAGATCTGACCGCAGACACGGCAGTGATGTCGGCGGCGTAAGGCTCCAAAGCGCGCCGCACACTCGTAGCACTCACGAGAGATGTCATCCGGCATCCAGTAGCGAGCCAACTCTGTATCCGCGTACCTTGTACCACCCTGATATTTACATTAAAACTTTAAAGATATCTTTAAAGACATAAATGGCCACTTACAGTTTATTAAATTCGATAATCTTTCACTCACCCCAGAACCCAAGGCTATTAAACTGCTTATTCTCTGTAAAACATTGGGCAAACTTCGTCCTTCAAATTCAACTGCATAACTACCAGATTCTGTCTTCGTATCATCAAAGCTCTGTTTTCTAGCATTATCAGGCTGACCATCGGACTGTTTCCTCTCGCCCGATGATTTTTCAGTTTCCTCAGTTGTTTCATTGGGTGAAAAAAGGGGCAATTTCCAAAGTTTATTAAAAAATGTTGTCACACCGCTCTGATTTGATTCTGATTCGAATCGTGGGAATTCTGTTAGTTGAGATGTATCGTATTTTTCCATGGTTAAATTTAAAATGTAAATGTTACGCTAAATCAGCATTCCTTCTTAAATTTTGTTTAGTTTTATTTATTTTTATTGTTCTACTTCCTGTCAATTACTTAGCTGTCATTATTATGTCAATACACAATCTATCATCTGTCAATATCATCTGTGTTGGGTGTGACCAGACGCGGACTCCTTATTTTACCGTGGTAATGAAACGTTTGTTGAAAACGAAGATTCTATTGCAAGTATTGATTATTTTATTCTTATTTTATTGGTTAAAATTGAAACTAAAAATTGTTTAAAAATTGTACAACAGTGCTCTTGATATATATTCTATACTTTAGAATGTCTTAAATAATCTACACTGTCATTTGTCAACTGGATTTGGCATTGGCATAACATTGTCAAGTTACTATAGTTAGATTATCATCAATTATCATATTAGAACCCGATTTCTTCATACAATTTACAATTATCTATATCCAATACATTCCATTTAATATAAAATAAACTACCTTAAATTAAAATGGGTGAAATAACATTAGAAACAATTGCATACGCAAAATTAATGTTACATGCAGCCAAATATCCTTCCTGTGCTGTGACTGGAATACTTTTAGCAGATGGCACAAATATAAGAGATGGTGCTAAAAACCAGGAATTAAATATAGTTGACGCTATACCTTTATTCCATCATAGCCATTATTTGTCACCCATGGCAGAAATAGCATTGACGCAGGTTTGTATTTTGAAAGTTTATAAAAAATCGTGTTTCCATGTATTACTCTTCGGCGTATTAATAATTATATGCGTTTATTTAATAGATAGATACAATGGCTCAAGCAGAAAACCGCGTCATAGCAGGATATTATGCAGGTTGTGAGAATTTTAGGGACAATACTGTTGAAAAGTGTCCTGGGCAGAAGATAGCCGAAAAAATCGCAGAAGTTTTCCCATCTGCTGTATTTATTGTGGTAAGTTACATTAATAGTTGACTTATAGCAAATTTATGGTGACTTAAAATATACTAATGACTATAATTGTTATTATAAAACTTGTAGATTGATAATAAAAAAGTGATGAAGCATCTTGATTCACCAGCAATTAAACTACATAGTTACAGTGAAGGGAAATGGAAACCCAAAGATATGAGTAACATTCTATATCGTAAGTATAAAATTGGTTTATTTTGATATCAATTATTTTGTCTATTAATTAATTATAATAAATATTTCCGTACTTTACAGAACAATCATATGTGCTAGAGACTGTATCATATTTGTTGCAAGCTCTTGTGTACAAGGATTTAGTGGATTTTGACAATTATTTAGATGATCTGACTCTGGACTGGACAAACCTTGGTATTGAGAAAGTAATTGCAAGTATTAACGCCTCAAATAGCGTTGAAAGAGATTATATTGAGGAAAGAGTCGATGATGATAATGATTATGAATAAATTAGTATTACAGTCAAACCTTGATAAGTTAGTGAAGGGAATGCAAAAATTATTTCACTTATGTGTTATATATATGGTATGTTTCTTTTTATCCAGAGGGGCTAGACAAAGTGCATTTGCTTTGATGTAATTCCATAACAAATTAAAGAAATGGATAGAACTGACAATAACTTACCATAAGTCACGTGATTGTCATGCTTCAACGGGGCTAGACAAAGTGCATTTGCTTTGAAAAGATCATAGCTAATTTCAAAAATGTATGGAACTGAGGCGCGACAATCACGTGGCTAATCGAAAGTTATTGTCAGTTCTATACATTTTTGAAGTACGTTATGGGATTGCATGGGAGTGAACACACTTTGTCTAGCCCCGCAGAGCTTCTCACTTATGGAAGTTGTCCATTGGGATGAGATAATGACAATAGAGGTTTCTTTTCTAGGTTTGATTGTAAATAGGTATGTGTATGAAAATAAGTGTGTTTTTAAAAGGACACACATAAGAGTAGTTTGGTTTTCAATATGTTTGGTATATTTATTTATAGCATTTATTAAAATTCATTTATTTATATTATTTACGGGTTTGTTAGTTTGTATTCCAAGTTAAATATTAAAAGTATTGTAAACTTGTTTGATGTATGTACAAATAAATTTTGATGGTTATTATTGTGAACATGAAAACAATGAAAATAATAAATTATACAGCCATAAAATATTAGTAATAAAAAGAGTAATCTTACTAATATTATAAACATAGAAAGTTTGTTTAATTATAAGGTGGCAAACAAACAAGTGACCAACCTGAAGTCGCTGAAATAGCGAAGTGACTGTTGCCCATAGACATACGCAATTGCAATTACCAACCTATAATCGATGGAGGTGTGGATGCACAGAAAGAGTATATTTTCCCTACCCATGCATTTCATTCATCTGGAAAATCTACTTCGACTTATAAAAAAAAGGGTGGGAACGGAAAGAGGGTTAACATTAAGCTTCCGGGAAGCACAAAAGTATAGATGGATGTAATACCGAAATAAAAGTAATAGTTACAGCTTAAAATGGTTTAATATGATTTATTATACATTAGCAAAATATTCCTCAACTAATTTCTTGCATTTATTTAAACCGGACAAATCGCCAGCTTTGCCTTGAAATTTGCCATGTTTGAAGGCACCTTTTGCTTTGAGAAGTTCAGTAATTCTGAAAAAAAAATATTTTACCAATGGGATAGAATTTAGATTAGATATATTGCTTTTAATAAATGTTGATATTCCAATTTGATGGGTACTGTAGCATTTGGTCCAAGTAGTTTTTGAGTTTATTCATTATAAAACTACAAAACTTTTCATATGTAGAATTCCACTGCAGACACTGATATAAAAAATACTGTTATCTCTGTTTTGTCAAAGAGAGTGAAAGGGATGACTATATGTTTCATATAAAATAGTCATGATGCAATGTTATGAATCTTTTACATTTATATACAGTAGGTCTGAGAATCGGCTACTATTTATTTTTTATAGCAGACGGTGTCACTGGCGACAGCTAGTGTAATGCAAATGTCACGGCAGTGGAGTTTTACGGTTAGTGTTGATTTTAATTTTAGCATATAAAGATATACATACTGTTGGCCAAGTTCATTGCAATGTTCTTCCAGACCTTGAATTATAATTTGACCTTCCTTTGGCTTATCTGGTTCAGAAGACGCAAGGAATAAAAATATTCCATCTCCCTCTAATGCCTTGCAAATCGAACGGTTGAAGTCGGGTGTGGCTTCCTTTTTGCACATGAAAATATACTTTGGCTTTGGTTGAATGTTTTTTATTCTATCCACCTCAAATTGAGCTAACTCTGATAGTACATTTTGCAAGCTTTTGTTTGCTATTTTAAGATTTTTCTGTACTTTTGATACTAGTTCTTCATGTTTGTTTGGTTCATTTCTAGAAAAAAAAATTAGTATGGGTTATCAAACTTTTTGAATATATACGCCATTTTTTTTGTTTGAAATTTTAAAGTTCAATATGATCATACTTCAGTAAAGCTGTAAGTGCTTTCTCTCTGTCTAGCATATGCTGAAATGTCTTTTTCACTCTATTGCCTACTAGGAATTTTAAATTGGTCTTCCCTTTCTTTCCCGGCTCCGTACCCAGCAATTTAATCACTTGTAATTGACTGTAACAATAAAATTTACATATTAATCATATTTATATAATTATTCAACAACAAAAAGAAAATATCCGACGTCCTACGGTGAAAGAAAACATCGTGATGCAACCTGCACATATCTGAGAAGAGATTCAAAGATATGTGTGAAGTCAACCAACTCACACTGGGCCAGCGTGGTTGAGTATGGCCTAGTCATCCCCAACATAGGGTAGGCTCCGAGCCCCTCAGTGAGGACATAGAGTGAGCTGATGATGATAATGATGAGAAAAAAATACAAATATCTATATTACTTAGTTTATTTTTCATATTTCTTACTAAACTAATTCTTGTTTTTACTACATTTAATTCTTAAGGGACCCGTTATGCATCAGTCTGTATTTGAGTCATGTGTTACCTCAGATTAGTGACATGAGTGCCGCAGCACATGTTCTCATCAATATCTCCAATGCAGATAATCCTGATTGTGTCCATGCAGTCTTTAGGAAGTCCTCTTGTGTGTGCCTATAGGGAGAAAAACTTAATTATCATTCCAGTCATCAAGATTTTTTTTTGATTTTCCAAGCATACCTTAATTGCCTATCTTGAAGTAAGTCTTTCTCATGTAATAATATATCCATAAACAATCATATTTGTTTATAATTCAAGCCAAAACTCTCTAAATCTTTTGATAACTCTGCACATATCTCTCAGAAAAGAATCAACAATAGTAAAATAGTTAAGAGCTACAAAATTTACATACCTCATTTAGATCTGGATCATTAGCTTTACAAAACTTCACATTAACTGTAACAGCATCACGGATCAGGTCATTGCATCTGGTCTCCACATTTCTAATGACATCCTCTGCCACACTACTGGCATCAAGTTCCACATAGCTCTCTTCAGCTCCTAGCCACCAGCTGGTAGTTGGTAATGCATACTCTTTCTCCAATATTGCAGATAGAAGATGTTGTCCTGTAAATATTCGAAACTGGATAAGCGAAAAACCTTTATAAACAAGTAATTGGTCCCAACAGATGACCTCCAGAACCTCGGGTAAGAGAGAAACCTTTATAAGCGAGAGAATATTGTGATCCCTTGGATTCTATCTTTTACAGGTTCAAATGTATCACTATTTAAGCTACTTCTGTTAAGTATTACAATTGGCCAAAGTTTCAGACTGAGATAAGGTGTTGTTTAGGTATGAAGCGAAGCCAAAACATATGGGACACTGTTTTAGGGTTTAATTTTCAAGACGATGACTAAACACACTTTAGTAACAGAAAAAACATGTTTGCTGTTAAAAAAAGTAGAAACACATCTACACTTACAAATGTGCCATACCAGAATGTTGTTGCATGTGATCAAATCTTCTTTCCCATTGGATCTTCTGTGTCACCGTTGTACCAACTGCTAAAGGCTCCTTTGTGAAATGAAGTGCTTCATCACCTTTACGTAGCACTTGTAGAACTTCAATGTTATCCAACCATCCAATATCATGGGGCTAAAGTAAGATCCACTATAAATGATAATATCAAACCCAATCATACCAAACTGACTATATTTATTACTAACCAAATATCTATAGGACTGATGTTGGATTTTTTGTAAGGCTTTTATGGTGTTTTTTATATTATAAGGTGAGCAAGCGGCCATTTGTATTCACAGAAATAGTGAAGTGATGAGTTGTAAAATAAAAAAATACTTTACCTGTCCACCTCCTGCAGGAAATAGTATAGTGTTTTCTAAAACTATTTGATATCCTTCAAAGTTTGTGATTTTACCATAATCCACTATTGATTCCTTGGTCTCTTCACATTTCAGCACTTTAGATGTGAACTGGTAATAAAATATGAAGATTAAAGAACATATCTAAATAATGTAAAATAGGACTGAAAGAAACAGTTTTTCATCCATGTTTTTTAGTTGTTAATTATTTATCATTTGCAAATATTTTTATTTTTGTTCTTTTTAATATAAATTGAGTATGATTATATTATTAGAAGTAAATACTTCAGATACCTCTTTTAGGAAACTATCTTCTTGGCATTTAAACACCATTGTTATCCAAAATAGGCACTAAAGAATAATTTTTTTTCTAATTAAATTTTTGTTTTTGTGATAGGTTGATAACGTGATAACCGAATACCGATGACATATGTTTGACAGGTGACACTTGACACATCTTGTTTTTTCTAAATATTGTCAAGAACACGTGTGTATTTTACAGCCAACTTTTCGTGTATATTTTCGTGAATTTATTTTCCTCTTCACTATTTTGTTATGATTTTATTTTACAATACAACTATTGCTAATTAAAACTTTTACTGTAAAGAACATTTAGAATTGAAAAGCTTTTGCTGCTACAAACTTTATTAGTTTTGTTCTAACTTAAAACCTTAACACACTAAAATAAATAACACAAAATTCTATGAACGATTTCTATGGTGAATGTCTCTTAAATGCTTCATCAAGAACAGAAATAGCGAAGTCAACATCTTCCTTATTGATGCACATAGGAGGTGTCATTCTTAAATTCTGAAACAACAATAATTTATTTATTTATAGCCTTGCAAATTGACGAAACCCTGCAAATATCATCAATAATTTTTAGATGCACATGGACCATGCAAACTCACATGGTTCCAACGTCCACCCCATCCCATCAACACTCCGAGATCTCTTACAGTTTCAAAAATTTCGGCCACATTGTCTAAGGGTTCTTTGGTCCCAGGCTTCACCATCTCTAGACCAATCATCAAACCCTTGCCTCGTACATCACCTATGATTGGATACTGCTTTTGTAGCTGCATCATCTGTTCTAGGAAATATTTACCAACAGTTTTGCTATTTTCTTGAATATTTTCTTCCTCGATAACCTAAAAATTTGGCTTAATATAAAATATTTATTATTTTAACACTTTTGTGATATCTGTATCTTACTTACTTCTAAAACAGCCTTGCCGACTGTTGAAGCGAGGGCATTACCACCAAAAGTGTTAAAATATAGTGCTGGTGAGTGGGCATCAGCTATCTCTCTTGTAGTAACAACTGCAGCAAGTGGAAAACCATTCCCTATACCCTTAGCCATAGTGACTATATCTGGAACGATGCCTTCGCTTTCGAAACCCCAAAACGTATCTCCAGTCCGGCCAAAACCAGTTTGCACCTAAAATAGTTTGAAGTAAAAACTATAAGAACTTTCTAGAACATTTTCTATCTATTTAAATCTATCTATCTTATAGATAGATTATAGTTCTTACCTCGTCAGCTACAAAGAGTCCGCTGTTTTTCTTAACAATATCTCTCGCTTTACGCAGATAGCCCTTAGGGTATTGCATAATACCGTTCACGCCCTGTATAGGCTCAGCAAACATGGCGGCCAAGCGGCCCGATGGCACCGAATGGGTTATTAACTAAAGTAAAATGGTCTAATTTAGAAATGCGCTGAAAAGGTTACCAATACAAACTACAAGAAAGAATTATTATTAATTTCTTTCTATCCATTCTCTAACAAAATAAACGATGTTAAGTTATATAATAAATTAATATATACCTCACTTAATTGATGCGCGTATTTATCAGATGTGACACAATCCCCGGGACAGCTGCACGCGCCGGGGACTTGTGATAGGGAGTCTCTGCAGCCGCTCCAGATACCACGGTAGGGATCTGGCACCATCGCCTTCATAAGAAACAGACGTATAAATAGTTATTCAACCATCTAACAGTTGTTGAAATTATAATCTTATGAATAAATGTTTTTAAATGCGTTCTTAGTGACGCTTGATAAATCCCTTTGTCATATTCTCCACACCCACATCTTACGTTGTGCAAGTTCCTTGAGCTGGTAATTCCACTTACATGATAGTATCCTGCTACCGACATATTCGGTTGTCGGAAAGACTGCGTCGAAGTCAACCCCATGAGACCACTGGAGCAGCCATGGTAGCTGCCCTGGAGTGACACAACGTCTTCATTACCAGTATATAGACGGGACAGGACCACCGCCAGATCGTTGGCTTCTGTACCGCTATTCACGAAGTATACCACCTATTACCAAATACCAAAGATAAAGAAAATGGTTATTGTCATAACGTCTTTATGAGTAAAATATGTCGCTACACATTTAAATAACTTGGAGACTAAGTCCATACAGTACTGGCGTTGGGTAGACGCGGTTAGGCGACCGCCCAGGGCGTTGAACAGAAATTAGCGCTACAGATCTGCAAATTACACAGTGCCACGTAACTCGTTAAAGAGGGCGTAGAAATCTCGCAAAGGGAGCTAGTAGTGTTAAAACTGTCTCAGGGCCCACGATTATGTTTCAAAATTACAAAGAATCTTTTATCTATGAAAATCTTGTATAGTGTACGTGTCACTACTACAAGTTCTAAATTTGGATAAAGTAATTTACAATTTCGTCATAACTATAGATACAGATGTGTCAATAATAATTAAATACGATTAGCGTTAGCTTTGGAGATAGTGAAATTAATAATTTGATAATGTAACATGTTTTGTAGGTTATGTTATTCACATGATTACTGTTAGTTTTGTAATGTTTGTTAAAGTGTTTTGATATGCGAAAAAAAACTGAATAATTAGTATTGCGACAAAATCTTACAGACTTTTAAAAACTATATCATTACTTTGGCCCGAAATTATGAAAAAAATAATAGTAGCTTATGTGTTCTTCCTGACTATGTTCTATCATTATGTCAAAGTTCAATGACATCCTTTGAGGTTTTTGAGATATCTAGTAAAAAACATTAATCCATCCAAACATTCTTTTAAGCATTAGTAAGATGGATTCCTTACCTCTAAATTTTTCGGGAACTTGGCTATCAATTTCTCTGCATATTCGTAAATCTTGGGATGTCGGTAAATATTCGTTGTGTGCCAAAGTTTACCAATCTGCTCCTGCAATGCTGCTGCTACCTTTCTGTAAAGCTCAAGCTCATAAAATAAACCAATCGCCATTTAATTATTCATTTTGTAATATGTTTTTAAGATTTTTATAACGCCGCGCGCAGAAATAATGACTACAACACTATGAGTACTTTTCTGTATACCAATTTAGTGATAATCTGGTACTTTTAAGATATATATAATATTTATTACTAAAAGAGTGCTCTTACGGATGACTGTGTCCCACAGAAATTGTAGCGATTCCTCCTAAGAGGTCCAAATATCTGCGACCTTCATGGTCGTACAGCCACTGCATGTGCCCTTGGTGGATGACGAGAGGTTTCTTGTAAATGTCAAAAACAGCTGGCGGTATGATCGTTGATTTTATATGTTCAGTCCTCGCTACCGATGGGCCCTTGGAAGGCATTTTTTTAAATTACTACTTATACTTTTATTTACCCTATTTTGAAGTTAGATTAGTTAGTTTACTAAAAAATTTGTTACGAAAACTGCACCCCTATTTTTAGGAAATTAGCAAATAGATGAACATAGAAGACACGGTTGAATTTAATATGGAGAAGAAGCGATTAACTTAAGGTAATTTTTTTTATAAAACTCAAAAGTACACTATTTGATAATAAAATCTACGGAATACTTACAATGTAGTTTTTAGGTTTGAAATCACATTCAGGCATCTTTCCTATACTGTACCATCTTACGAATTTATTGTCCAATCCTTTTAACACTGTGAATTAAATTAAAAAAAAATCTAAATCTATACTAAAAATTAAACATTTTAAAGATACCATAGACTTTAAATTGGAATATTTTTTAATAAAAATACAATTAACCTTTGTAAGCCATAACGTTGTTTCAGTTGGAATAACAAATTTTCACTAATCAATAAAGAATTTATTGATAAAAGCAAACATAAGTCTGTTAGCAGAGACGGACGAAGGCGCAGGTACACGAGGGCGTGGGCTACCACGCCCTCGTGTACCGAGGGAACATTATAAGAGTTTAAAGGAACTTTGAACTTTGAATTTAGAAAGGAATTATAGGAGATCAAAATCTAAATACTAAACGTTTTATTTAACAATTTTTTATACACGGCTCAAGATTTATTGGAACTAAATAAATGCCGCTTAAGCTGTTTCTAAGATTATTAGCGCCCACAAAAACACAGATTAATTGAAGAAATTAATAAAATAATATACAACATAATTATAGATTAAAATAAAAAAAACAACCGTTAGTTAATAACCACGCGGAAGATAAGTCGCCCACATTAAATTCAGCTCTTGATCCGCCCCTGTCCTTAGTAATCTTAGTACTCCACTGCAGTACACTTGAATTATTAAATAATGCCGTCCCTTAAAATCTCTTTGAAGAAATAAAGACAACGATATATAATAATAAAATTGTCTCATCAATAGAAACCCACTGTTAGTATGATAAGATTTGAATTAACATGTTTTTTGGTACTTGTCTCATTAATTTCTTTTCACATTAGCGATTGTTAAATAAAGTAGCAACCGGTTTTAGATATTGTAATATGAGAAAAAATATACGTTATTTCAATTTTTTTTTTTATAAAGTACTCGTACTTTAATAATTTTTACGATAACTCTTCAACGCATCGACAAACTTTCATCTGGACAACGGTCAATTCGCCATTTTAATCACAGGGCCTAGGATGAATATTTTCAACAAGCGTCTACGTATTGTCATTTATTTCAAAATTATGTTGACATTGGTGTACTTTACGACCGGTAGTGGCGCTGTACAAATTTTAGTACAAATATTGTCGACGACGATGTCGTTTGTTACAAATACTTGTGTTAGCGATTGTCAAAGTTGGCGCTTCAATTCGGGCACGGAAAATTAATAAATATTAACTGATTAATTAAAGATTTTGTTTATTTATTTATAGCATAACACATATGTGAATACATTATTAGTTGGAATCCTTTGGCGCGAATGGCGCGCTTTTGTTACCAAGTGTCAGATTGATTAGTGAGGGGACATAAACGTCGACATTTTAGTAAGGCTAGTGTTGTGTAAGTACACCGGCACAGTGTCGAATTTTCTTCCTAACAATAATTAAAAAGATTAGTTGTTATTGTTATATTTATGTCGTTTGAAAGCTTCATCTAATACAGATATAGAGAAATCAACGTCTTGTTTGTTTATACACATCGGCGGCTTTATTCTGAGGACCTGAAAAAACGATAAATATTTGAATTAACTCGTTCTTTTTTATTAATATGATATTAATGAACTTATATTATTGAGGGCACACAATTAGCATTAGCCCTATTAATATTTTCTACATCGGAAGAACACATAGTCGACTAATTAAGTTTTTTTAATTTCACGCAGACTGAGTCGCGCGAGACAGCTAGTATATTATAAACTTACATTATTCCATCTCCCTCCACGTCCTATCAATACTCCAAGATCTTTAATAGTTTCAAAGATGTTTTTGAACTGGTCTAATGGCATAGGTTCCTTGGTCCCTGGCTTGACGAGGTCCAATCCCAACATAAGACCCTTGCCTCTGACATCTCCAATCACCGGGTGGACCTTCTGTAGTTCCATCAGCTGCTCGATGAAGTACCTTCCTATCACCTTGTTGTTCTCTTGAAGATTCTCTTCTTCTATCACCTTTAAGTCAATCGATTGGTGTTTATTACTTAATTTTTTGTCAGTTCAGATTTTTTAGGTTACGCTGTTTTACATTCGGTAATCAATTCAAGGAGTTATTATAGTCTATATAGAGATATAATCTAAACCATGATGTTTCAGTTGGTTGTCAGTATTTCTAGCAAAATTTGCAGTCACATACAAATAACAATTAAAATAAAAAAATAAAAAAACAAGTTAGTTTTGATACCGTGTTTACTTATAAAACATATCTGTCCTTTATTTTTCTGCAATAATGAGGATGAGGTCACGAGAGTATTTTTTGCGTCATTAATTCGCCCAACGCCTATCTATATATTATCCAATGGCCAGTATTCTTTCATACTTACTTCTAAAACAGCCTTTCCAACTGTAGCCGCGAGTGGGTTACCGCCAAACGTATTAAAATATGAAGCCTGCGCGTGCGCTGACGCAATCTCCTTTGTAGTAACCACTGCAGCCAATGGGAAGCCGTTCCCGATACCTTTGGCCATGGTAACAATGTCAGGCGTGAAGCCTTGGTCCTCGAAACCCCAGAATGTATCTCCAGTCCGGCCAAAACCGGTTTGGACCTGAAATTGTTTTGCAGGATCCTTATTTTTCGACTTGCCGCATAGAAAGTTTCAATAATAATATTTTTCAAAACTAGACCTTAAGCACCTTAAATTATGTAGGTTGTTCAAAGAACTAAAACACTGACTCGCACACGTAAAGTCAGCCAACTTGAGATGAGCAGTAGTGGTGAGTCAAAAATTTATGGGACTGACTCTCAAACCGTCACTAATATTTTCCCTACCAACTCACTTCATCAGCGACATAAAGTCCTCCATACTTCTTTATCAATTGATAAGCTTTTCGCAGATAACCCTTAGGGAACTGCAACGCGCCGTTGACACCCTGTATACTTTCAGCAAAGAGCGCTGCCACACGACCCGCGGGCACTGAGTTGTCTAAAAGCTGTAATAGTAACATTGGTAACTCTTGATAACAATAGTAACGATTAGTTCCTATTAGTTACCCTTAATGCTATTTTATTGGTGAAAATTAAGATAATTAACACAGATAATTTATATTTTATTAACTAATGGGAAATTTTAATTTGAAAAGCAATAGTAAATTGAGATCGATGTCATAAAATCTAGGACTAATGGGTTTAGGAATTGGCCTAAAAAGAAAACATGTCTATTTCGTACTAAAAATATGTATCTACCTCACTTAATTGATGTGCGTATTTATCAGAGGTAACACAGTCCCCGGGACAGCTGCACGCACCGGGGGCTTGCGACAAGGAGTCCCGGCAGCCTCCCCAGATACCACGGTAGGGGTCTGGTAACAACGCCTGAAAGTCACACATTAATATAGCTCATGAATCCGTCAGAGAGGCAAAAAAAAATAAGTAGCCTAAGTGTTCTTCCTGGATATGCTCTACATCATGCCAAATTTCAAAGACAACCATGAAGCCATTCTGGATATACTTTTTAACAAACATCCATCCATCCAAGAGTGAGTTTTATAAATCGGTCAAGTTCAAGTGATATAATGATGAGTTAATTAGGAACTTAAGTTTACGTTATAGAATCCAGCGTGTGATATATTAGGTTGTCGGTACGCCTGTGTAGAGGTGAGTCCCATCACTCCGTAAGAACAGCCGTGGTAGCCGCTCTGCAGGGAGATGACGTCATTGTTGCCGGTGAAAGCCTTTGCGAGGACTACAGCGAGATCGTTTGCCTCCGTACCGCTATTCACTAAGTATACAACCTAGAATTATATTAATAAGCTAGCTGTCGCATGTTACTGCGTCAGCGTAGAATTAAAAAAGTAATTTATATCATGTCCGCCTACATCGAAAACCGATTAGCCCGTTCCGGAGATTACCCTGGACAGACGCGGCCCCGCTTATTTACATACATACAGACGGACAGACAAAATTTAAAAAAATGGTTTTTTGTTATCAGAAAATTATTTATACAAAATATTGTGTACATATCGTTTTAGTACTACAAGTGTATAATTACATGCAAACGGCAATTGGGTGAAATGCGCATTTTGTCTATGGTGAAAATACTTGCCTTCAGATCTCCAGGAAACTTTGCAGTTAGTTTCTCCACGTACTCATAGAGTTTAGGATGGCGGTAAATATTGGTCGTGTGCCATAGAGTATCAATCTGCTCGTGTAGAGCTGACGAAACTTTCCTGGAAACATTACAAATTTACCATTGATAGCTCAGTCATAGTTGCAAAATTTTGCTTTGAACGTGTGAAGTTCATTTTCTGTCTTTTTTCCTCCTCCATACTGTTTACCGTTCTTTGCAGTCTTGGTCATGTTAATTTCGCCTTAGACCGGTATAAACCAGTCGTCCTTCTCTCTCTTTAACTCTGCATAGTGATAAATACTTACGGGTGACAATGCCCGACGGAGACAGTAACTATACCACCAAAGAGGTCCAAATACCTCCTCCCTTCATGGTCGTAGAGCCATTGCATGCTGCCTTGGTGTATTATGAGAGGTTTCTTGTATAAATCATAAACAACTGGAGAAACATGGTTCAGTTTTAATTTGTCCGTTTTTGTGACGGATGGACCCTAGAAAATAGATGTGATTAAAATTTATTTTAATGTTTGACCTTTCTATACCGTACGGATAAGGTAGGTAAATTATTCGTTTTATTACATTTCGTTTAAAAGTTAAGTTAAAATATTTTTTTTTAATCGTACAAATATTTAGGTGTTGATGTATAAATATGCACATATATCGTTACATACCGTATAAGGTTTAGGTATAAAATTGTATTCCGGTATCGCTGGAGTACTGAAGCGTCGAACAAATTGATTGAAGCAACATTTTGTCGCTGCGAAAGAAAAAAAATTGTCTATGTCTACAAATATATCTAACTTTTATAATAAAAATAACGAAATTTTAGATTATTTACAAAATAAATATTAATAACTTAAAAAACAGAAACTATTTAAGTTCTAAAAATTTTAAATATCATAATTTTTTGGTATTAAACATTGTTTTTTTATTACGATTTTTTATTAACCTGTATTAGCCATTGCGGTATCTCACTAAAGCAACTAAAACTGAACTAACGAAATAATAATTCAACAATGAATAGACAAAACATGACCGTTATCACCTTACGAACTGATTTGCATCAATCATTTACATAAACAATTCTTTATATAAATTATTATTAAAGCGTTCCTTAACTATATATCAATATTATTGAGTCTTTGTTTGGTCAGTTACAATACATTTTACATATAGGAAGACAATCAATGAGGTTTTATAACAAATAATAACAAAAAAAAATATTTCAAACCTATTCTTGGTTCCGATAAAAGGCAAAAGCGATAATTTATACTTAAAATATAAGAGTCAGTTTGAGTAACTCCGTTAAAACTTAGTAAGAAGTAGTTCGCTTTTTAAATTGTCTATCGTTCGATGTCATGAATTCCCGCGCTGTGACTGCTTTTTCCCGCCTTTACTGATTCACTACGTTTTACTATATGAGTTCAATGTTCTTTACGAGTGGAACCGCAATGCGAGGCTAGTTATACCAAAGTAGAGTAACGGAAGATAATAATATTTTGGATATAAAAATAAATATAACAAATTGTGCTGATAACCTTTTATATGTGCGTAACACGTAACTTGTTACTTAGCAACACAACACCACGCAATACATTATCTGCCACATTTAAGAGAATCCCTAAGTGGCCACTTAATGAATGTTAATCTACGGAACGCGTCAGTAAATCTACACTGAGGTAAAGTACTTCAGTGAAAACTTAAGCTCTGAGTTTAATAAGGATATCGAAATACCGAGTTGTTTTCATTATCATCCTTAATTTTTATTAATCCATCGCTGAAAATCGCTTGAAACGCTCGTGAGAAAGTAAAGTCTAAAAAGGAAAAAGACTTCTAGTAACTATAATGGCAACACCACTCCATGCAAATAGCTATTAAATAGCAACTTTTAAAGTAGTTAATTTCACTGTTACTACAAGATGTGAATAATTCAAAAAATACTACCATTCACAATATAAAAAAAGCGATCCAAAAATGAAACATTTAATAAAACCGGTTTTCCGATAATCGTTATCGGTTCAGTGTCGTTTGTGAGACATCACTATTGACAGAGAATACCTTCCACGTCAATCGAGTTGGAAAGAAAATTGGCATTGGTTTGGAAGTCCAGCGACGGTGGTTGTTACATATTGCCAAGTGAATGGCCTATAGCTGATCATTAGTTACTATTTTTCATCATACAAGAATAGAACACTAGTTAAAAATGAAGTTTTTATATTTAACTTTCTTAATTTTACCCGCTGCGTTACTGTGCTTTCAAAGTGGTAAGTAATTTATGGAATATTTAATAAAACTAATAAGAAAGTTGCAAGCGTATGTACGTGGCAGATAAATTTTGGATTTTTGAGAGAAAGTGCAAACAAAATACTACTTAAACTAACAATATTGTCAAGGAATATCTAAACTATGCTTCAAAGTTCCTAATTCTGTACAAATTTTAAAGGTAACCTATTTTATTACGATTTACCCCGGTTTATTTTACGTTCCTATTTCCTATATATCTACACAAATATATAGATGCATAAAGATGTAGTTTGTATCTTTTTGTAAAAGTTTTACTTCAAATTAAAAACTTAATGTGTTAAAAACAGCCTATTTAAGGTTTACACAGCTGTTTCCTTTAAAATTAGTTAAGACTTTAGTTATACAATATAACTAAAGTCTTAACTAATTTTTCTTTTGAATGTTTATTATAATCTATGCCTGAATTATGTTTTTCATGCTAAATATGTTATTATAAAAATAATTCATATACATATCAAATTACTTTTTTCCAGCAAACACAATCCTAGCTCATGCAGAGGAAGATGAGCTAGATGATGTGGTGGACATTGAAGGTGAAGACAGCCAGGTAGTGGGTGAAGATGCTCTCGGAGATGATGATGACTCTGTTGTTAAGTCCTCGCAGGATATTGATACCACCATATTGTTCACTAAACCTATACCTAATTATGGAGATAATGCATTTGGTAAGATATATACTTTATATTTTTAAATAGTACAGTTAAAGAATATAATTTTTCCGATCCTTTGTCATATTTTTCTCTACAATTGTTTATGTATGGGTCATAACTTTCCATTGTTTCATGCATACTGTGAAACTTCAATGCATTGACAGTTCTCTGATATACTCTTTGATAAAACAAAGACTAAAATATGTATATCACACGTGTCACAGTATTCAAAATCTTCTGCAACGGTATAATTAGAAAGAATCTATACACAGTGTATTCATTGTATGCATGGAATCTCTGTATGAACATGAATACCTCTTTAGACATCCATATCACGAATAATATAGACATTAAAGTCATAATTTCTGTACAATAAATTAATATGTAATTGTATATATTACCTTGTGTTTCACAGACCTACAAGCTGGTTACCCAGTTGAGTTTCTTGTTGGTTTTATCAACAAGGGGAGCGAAGACTATGTAGTTGAGACAATGGAAGCTTCCTTCAGATATCCATTGGACTACACATATTATATTCAGAACTTCACCGCTCTGCCATACCACCGAGAGGTGAAGCCCAAGGAAGAGGCTACTTTTGCTTATTCGTTCATACCTAATGAGGCATTTGCGGGCAGGCCATGTGGATTGAACATTCAGCTTAACTATAGAGATGCCAGTGGAAATTATTATCAGGTCTGTTATATTTTATAAATATTTAACTTAATGAAATTAAATTGTATAATACAAAGTTTTGTTTTTAAATTTAATGCTGCCTTTAATTAATCAACATTTATTTTTTCCAAACAGGAGGCTGTATACAATCAGACAGTTAACATAGTGGAAATATCGGAAGGTTTAGACGGAGAGACATTCTTCCTGTATGTGTTCCTTGGTGCAGCCTGTGTGCTTATATTAGTGCTGGGTCAGCAAGCACTATCATCACTTGCCCGCCGTCGCTCGCCACGCGCCGCACCTAAACCTCTGGAGACTGGTACAGCTAATGATGTAGACTATGACTGGCTGCCTAAAGAAGTTGTTAACCAGCTTAGTAAGTATATTTAAAAGTGTAACAACTGCACTCGACAGTAATTAACTCCTCCCTTAGTGTAGGTTTAGTATAAATGAAAACTAAGAGACTGTTTTAGTGCCCAAATGAACAATGCTAAGTGCAATAGACTTGTAGCTTTAGTTGCAAAAGCTATGTTTATATAGGAACTAAAAACTCATGCACAAATGTATTGTTAGTTATGTACTTTGTCTAAATATTTTTTGTTTTGTTTACAGAAAAATCACCGAAGACACCGAAACAATCACCTCGCATGAGGAAAGCAAAGAGATCTGCCGGAGATGATTAAAAATTAAAATAATATTTATAATTAATGAGAACACCAAATGTTGCCTTGTACAGGCTTTATAACCTGTTGAGAGTGACTGCAATAATTAAAATAAGAATAGGCTGTGACATTCAACAATAACCACAAAATATTCAAAATTTATAATTAAAATTAATTTCAGTATTGCTATTTGATACCTTCCAGACCTAATCTTATTTTAGTTATGTTCCAAGTGTACAGACTGTGTGGTTTTTAGTTGCTAAGTGTTGTGAGAGTAAATTATGGAACAAAGTGTGGACAGCTTTTTAATAACGTTCGAGATAATGAGAAGACATTATTTAATTAAAAATGTTACATTTTTAAAAGTTTTCTTTTATTCCTACCCTAGTAAGAAAATCTTATAATTTAACAGTTATCTGAATTTGAAATATACCATTCATTCTTTTTATCAAACCATCTGTATAATGTAAGCTATTTGCAAAATAATTAGCTAACGCAATTTTTTTAATTACAATTGATGTCAGCTATGGAATATGACTCTTTGAGAGTTTTAGAACGCAATCCTTTCTATAGTAGGACAATCCTCTTGGCCTTTTAAAACTGATTAATTGCAATATAAATTACTACATTTTTAAAATACAAGAAAAGCATTAAACAAAAGTAGAATATTTTTTTTATTTCATAAAATGTGGGTCGTTTTAACGAAAGTGTTTATTACGACAATAAGGATTAAATTGCAGAAAAAGAACATGTGTATATAATAAAAAATGCTATTTTTAATGTAGAGAAAGGATTAAGTTTCGTAATTTTACAAAAATCGAAAAGTAAAATAAATACGACACAAGAGTAAAATTTCGCATCACTATAACTGTCAAAATTCGAAGTCAATTTGTTGTCTGTGGCATCATTCCTTTTTGTCGTACACGCTATTTGCGCTGCACGTGTATTTGCTTTAGCATATTGAAACTAATACAAAATGGATAAACCCAACGTTCTCGCTCGCGTAGTCAAGGTTTTGGGCCG